>NC_079193.1:287860175-288160453 GCF_029499605.1 Hyla sarda
CTTTAGGCAGCACATAGATCCCCCCATATTAGGCAGCACATAGTTAGAGCCCCCCTTTAGGTAGCACTGGTTTTATTTCACAGCCAAAAAGGTAATTTTTTATTTGAACAACTATCACACCAAATATGATTTGCACTAGTGTGACAATGAGCAAAACAAAGGAGTTCTGCTTTTAAGCAGAGGTCCCCAACCAGGGTGCCTTTAGCAGTTGCAAGACACACGGACTGAACTTATAGCCCTTTTAATACTGTAGTTAGTTGCTTGAAGGAAATTAAGTTTTACACCGGAGTACCCCTTTTAACCAGCGGTTCCCTCCCAACCAGGGTGCCTCCAGCTGTTGCAAGACACACGGACTGAACTTATAGCCCTTTTAATACTGTAGTTAGTTGCTTGAAGGAACTTAAGTTTTACACTGGAGAACCCCTTTTAACCAGCGGTCCCCTCCCAACCAGGGTGCCTCCAGCTGTTGCAAGACACACGGACTGAACTTATAGCCCTTTTAATATTGTAGTTAGTTGCTTGAAGGAACTTAAGTTTCACACTGGAGTACCCCTTTTAACCAGCGGTTCCCTCCCAACCAGGGTGCCTCCAGCTGTTGCAAGACACACGGACTGAACTTATAGCCCTTTTAATACTGTAGTTAGTTGCTTGAAGGAACTTAAGTTTTACACTGGAGTACCCCTTTTAACCAGCGGTTCCCTCCCAACCAGGGTGCCTCCAGCTGTTGCAAGACACACAGACTGATATTTGAGCCCTAAAAAGGGCTTTTTTGGGTGCTGTCCTTAAAGCAGATGTTAGACTAGTGCTTTAGGAGTAAAGGGAACCCTGAATACACCACCTAGCAGCAACCTAGCTATCGCTTTCCCTATTACAGCAGGAGCAGCTTCTCTGTCCCTCCGCTTTCTAAGCTTGCAGCATGCCGAATGAAGGTAAAATGGCATCCGTGCAGGAGGTAGGAGGGTCTGGAAGGGAGGGACTGCTGCTGATTGGCTGTAATGTGTCTGCTCACTCTGACTCACAGGGTCAAAGTTTACGGCAATGTTAAAGTATAGGGGGCGAATCGAACTTCACATATGTTCACCCGGCGATGCGAACGCGAACATGCTAAGTTCAACGGGAGCAATTTGCGACATCTCTATTTATCAAGCTCCAAAGTAGATTTTTTTTGCATTAAAAAAGTTGCATGAACTTGCACACGTGCAAATTATCTATACATGCTGCAACTTTTAGATTTTTGCTTATTCCAATGCACATTTCTGAAATCTGCTCATGTAGTAATTTTATTTTTTTTTTACTTTGCAGAGGTCATGTATTTATCAAATGTGATTTAGGAGGAAAAAAAGTTGCTATTTATTAGGAAAAAATGTTGCATCTCCGTTTAAAAGTCGCATGTGTATTCCAGGCCTAACCTGGCTTACAGAAAGTTCATACGTCCGCAGAAAACAAAATTAACACCCATTTTAATTAACACCCTCCGCTGTGCTACCTATATATATTACCCCCCGGCTGCATTACCTATATATTTTGCCCCCCGCTGCGCTACCTATATATATATTGCCCCCCACTGCACTAGGTATAAATATATATATATATATATATATATATATATATATATATATTTTCCCCTGCTGAGCTACCTATATATATTGCCCCCTGCAGTGCTTACATATGCCCCCCCCCCATCGAGCGCATACATATGTCCCTCACAGCGCTATCTATAAAGTATACTATCAGCATCATGCTGCTGGCCAGGGAAGGGACATATGTATGCACTCTCTGGGGGGACATATGTAAGTGCTGCGGGGGGACAATATATATAGCTAGAACAGTGGGGGGCAATATACATAGCTAGTGTTGCAGGGGGCCAGAGATATAGCGCACTATGTCTGCCCCCCACTGCTCTAGTTATGTATATTGTCCCCCGCAGTGCTACCTATAGACCTTGCCCACCTGCAGCATTTATATACATTTGGTCCTGTAGGGCATCAGAGCAGCCAGGGAATGCAGCGCAATGCTTCCCTTGGCTGCCAGTGTATTTCAACATTACAATCCTCACTAATGACTTTAAAAACCCCGCCCAGGAGCCCTGAATTGCTCCTCGGTACAGGCCATTCAGGGCTCCTGGCGGGGTATTTGAAAATGAAAGTAAAATACGCACAATCTACATCGCAGGGGAGCAGACCATGCTGTGTGCTCCCCTGGTTAATATCTTCTGAACTTCAGAAGTGAGACCCAGTGCAATCAATGCCTCAGCCCCTGTGTCACTACCCCCAACATGGAATAGACTCTGTTCCATGATGGGGTTAGTAGTACAAGCACTAATGTCGTCTCCCCAGCCACCTGCAACTGGGGGAACTACTACTCCCATCATGGAAACAAGTATGTTCCATGATGGGAGTAGTAGTAGTCCCACTACACTGCAGGAGTCTGCTGATTTAACATTTGGTGAACATGCTCAGAAGAAATAACAGATCGTATAAACCAGAGGCAAATGGATGACATTAAAGGCCATCTGTGGCAGAAAGCAAATTATCCCTTATTCACATTAGTGTTTAATTGTGGGTGTGACCACTGAGACCCCCGCAATCTCCTGCACGGGGCCGCGGCTCTCCCGTGCAGGAGGTGTGTTGGCTGCAGCATGATGTTGCGGCCGACATGCCTCCTCCATGTAGTTCTATGCGAGAGGTGGGGAAGCAGGGTTCGTGCCTCCGCGCCTCTCCCATAGAACTGTATGGGGAGGGGACATACCATCGACCTAGAGAGGTCACTGAGCGCTAATGCGGGGGCCCCGTTCAGGTGATTGCGGGGGGTCAAAGCGGTCAGACCCCCCCGTGATCAAACACTTATCCCCTATCCTGTGGATAGGGGATTAGTGTTAAAACGCTGCAGATGTCCTTTAGATCATACGGTCCAGTCCCCAGTCCCATTTGCCACCCGCCCATACTATAATACCATTTGGAGACCACCCCCCTCCTTCATTTCCTTGCTGGCGCCGTCCACAGAGAGCTGCCTGTACCTCTTCACTACAGGCAGCTTCTCACAACAATGTGTTGGTGTCGGTGGGCTTTCTGGAGAGGGGGGCTCCTTCAGTGACATGTGACGTCCTCCTGCGTGGCCCCTCGCCGCAAGAGAACATCACTCGTCACTGCTGCAGCTCACTTATTTAAAGTTCCTACAGAGGTAATGTGGCACCACTGCCGCGGCCACTTAGCACAGACAGTGAGTGGCGACTTCAGCACAGCAGATGGCAGTCGCAGGGGGAAAATCATTATTGCCGGCGGCTGTCCAGGGGCCGGCGCAGGGTGGCCCTCGATGTAAAATACCGGCCGTTGGCATGGCCGGTATTTGTGATGAGAACTTACCGGCAGCAGGTTGAAAATACCGTCTGTGCCAGTAAAATACCAGCTGGGTGGCAACCCTACACACACACATTCAGACACACACATTCACAAACACTTATGCACTCATACACGCACTCACACTCTACTGCAGGATCTTACAAAAACGAAAATTAACTAGCACAGCAAATAGCTTACTGTTCGGGCACTGTGCGAGCTGTGTTGACGTGTTTGCTACTGGTAATAAAGGGTTGATAAAGAATTTTGGCTATTAACATAACAGAAAACTTTTCAGCTTTAAAAAATGATTTTGTAAGCGGGTTTCCCGGCCTTTGCTTATGTGCAATTTATTTATCAAAGTCGTGTGACTATATGATAAATAGGTCGCATGTAAGTAAAGTAAAAAAAAAAAAATTGTCATATAAAAGCCATATGTTTGAAAAGAATGATAAATCTCCTTCACAGGGCTCCAAATCCCCTGCACAAACATAGTGCAGCCGAGCTTAATATTTTTCCATGTGACGGTACTGCCAGACACAACAGTTGCATTTCTCCCCAAGAATGGAAGGATTGGCGAGTAAAAAAGTGGGTGCAGGCTGGAAAGAGTATGCTACCAAACTATTGGATAGAATGTCTGGAGTCAGGTGGGCTGCAAAATCAGTCAGATGACACTATGGTGCTGGTCAGCTAGCTCTTTACACAAATTGGAATGGCCACACACAGGAACTACAAGTAGGCTTTAGCCTCTTCTCAGCTAAGTGTTGTGTAGACTGGTATTTTTTGCCTTAGATTTCAATTAGGATATGCTCACGCATGCTTAAAATGTTCCTGTCATTTACCAAAACTTTTGACATGTTCTAGAGACATTTCCAGTACCATCTCTACACTGATGTCACACAGTTCTATACCTCTTCCCATCTCAAACATCATGTCCTGCCTCTTCCTGAAGCTTATTTTTTCTAAAACAGAACTTGTATTTCCTTCATCAAATAAACTTCCCAAACCTTATATCCAACTCAGTGAGAGAGATTGAATGAAAGGATTGAAAGATGGATCTGAGTCTAGCATACCTTCAAGACAGTGGCTTGTTGTCTGGGAATTATGGTAGTATCATAACTCCGGGGCAGCAAACCCACTGTCTTGAAGGTATGGTAGACTTGGATCTATCTTACACTTTGTATATTCTTGTCATATGCGCCTAAAAAACATCTCCAGAATCTGCTCTTTTCTCACCATTGAAACAGCCAAAACTTTGGTTGTTGCTCTGACTATCTCGCCATGACTATTGTATCTCTTTACTAATAGGCCTTCCCTTCTCTAAACTCTTTCCCTCTCCAGTCCATCCTTAATGCCACAGCCAAGCTCTTTTTACTCTCCAGCCGTTACACCAATTTGTCCTCCCTGTGTCAGTCATTACACTGGATACCTATTCACTCCAGAATGCAGTATCTGGACTGAATAAGTAAACGTTAGTCTCACCCACAAAGCTCTCCACAGTGCTGCACCTTTCTACATTTCCGTCACGCCCCCTCCCATAGACTTGTAGACTTGCATTGATTGGGCGGGGCATGACATCACACAGGGGCCGAAATCGTGACATCACAATACTCCGGCTCCGTGGTCGTCCCGCTGCACACTCGGAGCCTCCAACGGTGTAGAGAGCTCGCAAAGGTAGGTGCTGAATGACAGAATGCGGGATCCCCAGCGGCGGGACCCCCGCAATCAGACATCTTATCCCCTATCCTTTGGATAAGGGATAAGATGTATTAGGGCCGGAGTACCCCTTTAAACACTCAGAGATTGGCTCCTGACTCGTTCATCCACCTTTACGTAGCTTATGTTGTTTATTAAACATGGCTGGACTATTGAATTTTCAAGCACTTACTACTTTTTGTCTCAATCTCATTCCTCATGGACTGTAAGCTATCGCGAGCAGGACCCTTACTCCTCTTGTATGAACAATCAAGGTGAATTATTGTATTGTCTAATTTTGTCCTTATTTTTTCGACTCAGTACTGTGTTATTTGTTCGTGCTATATAAATATGTGGGAAGCTTATCAGGCTGAATTTGTGGGAGGGGCTTTGGCTATTTAACAGCCATCGGCCCCTCCCTCTGGGTGTATGCTGGGTTGGCGAAATTGCAGGGGTTCTTTCGTTGCGTACGCTGGGTCAGGTGTGTGGTGGTGCAGGTAAGTGCCGGGTGTCCGGCAGGTTTCATTTACTGGTCTGTTGCAATTGGTCTGTTGCAATTGCTCCCCTCGTTTGGCGGGCAGGCTCCGGCACCCAGCGCGTTATGTAGGCGGCGGTCCGACGGTGCAGCGCGTTCCTGGGCTGGCCGCAGTGAACACGGCCTCTGGATCCAGCGGCAGCTGGCGGCATGGCAGGCGCGGGGAGACGCGACCCACGTGGGTCTCCCTGTGCCGGCGTCTCACATATAACGCGGGGCTCTGAACGAGCGGAGTCACAGCATGCCAGTGAGCCGGCGGCATAGCTCCACGGATGGTCAGCAGGTGGCGCTGAAAAAAAAAAAAAATGTGTGTGAGGAAATGTGTTAGGCTTGTAGAGTGTATTGGTACCATGCAGTAATGAGGGGCTGGCTTATGGTGCACCAGTGTCAGGCCACAGTTTTCTGACACATGCACTGTCGCAGACAAGGGGCAGCTTGTAAGTTAATAATACTATAATCCATATTACTGTGGCTTCGGTTTGGGGGGGGGGTGGTCATGCATATCGGGGTATCGGGTCGGAGGCTTGGGGTAGTCAAGTAATTAGTGGGGTTGGGGTAGTTTCAGGCATAGGGGGGGGGGCTAGGGGGTGCCAGCACTTTTCTGTCAGAGGTGGAAGGTGGCGCGTAACCCATATGGTTAGAACACTGTTAGTTTCTCTTGCCGATTGGGTGGTCTGTATCCAGTTAGGTGGTCGTTACGTTCCTGGTCATTGCAAACTTGGCTACGGTCAGTACCAACCGTACGGCGGTTGTTCATGTTATTTATTCACGTTTCACGGTGGTCATCACTTTCGCTAGCAGGCGCTAGTTCACGTCATTTCAGTTCAAATGCTTAATACTCATGTTACACTAGTTAATGTTACGCACTGCTGCTGTTACACATAGGCCCTGAATCACTGTATATCTGACTCGACATGTCAGATAGGGTTCAAGGCATCATTGCTACTGTCACGCATACAGAGCATTTCGTTTACACGGGTAGTGGTCACTGCGATCTTGACTCTTCTTCAAGGGTGACCACTTGCCTGCGGTGGTTACTGACACGTCTTCAGAGCCATCGCTAGTTAGTTAGAAACGGTGCACACTGTAATCTTGACTCGCAGTCAGGAGGTGTTCACGGTTTAGTTATTCATGACTATACGCGTCATGCACACGTTCTCGGTCAGACTCACGGTCAGGCCTCGTTTCAAACTATTCAGGTGGTACTCTGGGTCGCACTGGCACTACAGTCAGCACTCTTGGGTTCGACCACATTGCACTGGCAGTCACCTGCAGCTGTAAGCTAACATTAAGTATGTATTCGGTTGTATGCAGGTGTTACAGTCGATTTGCTGTTCGTTTCAGGCGTCTTACTGTTGTGTTACAGTGGTGGTAAGGTCAGTCAGTACTCAGCAAGGGGGGTACACGTTTCTCATATCAGGTCACTCATGATTACCATTTTTCCCCGGCACCCGTTACGGCCCGGACAGGTCATGTCTCACGTGTCAGACATAGAGGACCCGATGTCCATACCTGATACACCAGCTAGAAGCTCCGTGCGAGGGATGCCCTCCTCTGCAGCTTACAGGGTTTGGACAATTCCCAAGTTGATGGAGGAGTTGCGCAAGAGGGCAATTCCATTTCCAGCAACCGCCCGCAAAGCAGAGTTATACAAACTCCTCATGGCGGATCAGGGGGCTGGCGACAGTCAGGAGGGGACCTCGGGCCAGTCCACCCTCTCTGAACTGCATGCAATGATGACTTCCATGTTGGGCAGGCTGGATTCTCTGGAGAGAAGGGGCATTCAGGGGCCCCCAGCTCCAGCAGCATTGCAGGCGCCAACGCCTACATAGATGTCTGCCCCTGTTCCGGTAGGCAACCCAGGTAGGCGCTCTGGGCCACCAAGGGTGTCACCAGTCCATTTTGTCCCAGCGGCCCTGAGAAAGGACATACTGGAAGGGAAGGACATCAATTTGGCGTCCCTGTTGCTATCTGCCTTCGACGTTGAGGACACTAGAACGGTAGCGTGCGCTGACTTATCTGTTGTCCTTAACCCCTTAAGGACTGAGCCCTTTTTCACCTTAAGAACTCAGCCATTTTTTGCAATTCTGACCACTGTCACTTTAAACATTAATAACTCTGGAATGCTTTTAGTTATCAATCTGATTCCGAGATAGTTTTTTCGTGACATATTCTACTTTAACATAGTGGTAAAATTTGTTGGTAACTTGCATCCTTTCTTGGTGAAAAATCCCAAAATTTGATGAAAAATTTGAAAATTTTGCATTTTTCTAACTTTGAAGCTCTCTGCTTGTAAGGAAAATGGATATTCCAAATATTTTTTTTTTCTTCACATATACAACATGTCTACTTTATGTTTGCATCATAAAATTGACGTGTTTTTACTTTTGGAATACATCAGAGGGCTTCAAAGTTCAGCAGCAATTTTCCAATTTTTCACAAAATTTTGAAACTGGCTTTTTTTCAGGGACCAGTTCAGGTTTGAACTGGATTTGAAGGGTCTTCATATTAGAAATACCCCATGAAAGAACCCATTATAAAAACTGCACCCCCCCAAAGTATTCAAAATGACATTCAGTAAGCGTTTTAACCCTTTAGGTGTTTCACAGGAATAGCAGCAAAGTGAAGGAGAAAATTCACAATCTTCATTTTTTACACTCGCATGTTTTTGTAGACCCAATTTTTGAATTTTTGCAAGGGGTAAAAAGGAGAAAATTTTTGCTTGTATTTGAAACCCAATTTCTCTCGAGTAAGCAAATATCTCATATGTCTATGTTAATTGTTCGGCGGGAGCAGTAGAGGGCTCAGAAGGGAAGGAGCGACAAATGGTTTTTGTGGGGCATGTCACATTTAGGAAGCCCCTATGGTGCCAGAACAGCAAAAAAAAAACACATGGCATACCATTTTGGAAACTAGACCCCTCGGGGAACATAACAAGGGGTAAATTGAACCTTAATACCCTACAGGTGATTCACGACTTTTGCATATGTAAAAAAAAAAAAAAAATTTCCCTAAAATGCTTAGTTTCCCAAAAGTTTTACATTTTTAAAAAGGTTAATAGCAGAAAATACCCCCCAAAATTTGAAGCCCAATTTCTCCTGATTCAGAAAACACCCCATATGGGGGTGAAAAGTGCTCTGCTGGCCCACTACAGGTCTCAGAAGAGAAGGAGTCACATTTGGCTTTTTTGAAGGAAATTTTGCTCTGGGGGCATGCCGTATTTAGGAAGCCCCTATGGTGCCAGGACAGCAAAAAACCCCACATGGCATACCATTTTGGAAACTAGACCCCTTGGGGAACGTAACAAGGGATAATGTGAACCTTAATACCCCACAGGGGTTTCACAACTTTTGCATATGTAAAAAAATAATAATAATTTACCTAAAATGCTTGGTTTCCCAAAAAATTTACATTTTTACAAATGGTTAAAGCAGAAAATACCCCCCAAAATTTGAAGCCCAATTTCTCCCGATTCAGAAAACACCCCATATGGGGGTGAAAAGTGCTCTGCTGGCGCACTACAGGTCTCAGAAGAGAAGGAGTCACATTTAGATTTTTTGAAGCAAAATTTGCTCTGGGGGCATGCCGCATTTAGGAAGCCCCCATGGTGCCAGAACAGCAAAAAAAAAACACATGGCATACCATTTTGGAAACTAGACCCCTCGGGGAACGTAACAAGGGGTTAAGTGAACCTTAATACCCCACAGGTGTTTCACAACTTTTGCATATGTAAAAAAAATTCATTTTTTACCTAAAATGCCTCTTTTCCCAAAAAATTTACATTTTTAAAAAGGGTAAAAGCAGAAAATACCCCCCAAAATGTGTAACACAATTTCTCCCGAGTACGGCGATACCCCATATGTGGCCCTAAACTGTTGCCTTGAAATACGACAGGGCTCCAAAGTGAGAGCGCCATGCGCATTTGAGGCCTAAATTAGGGACTTGCATAGGGGTGGACATAGGGGTATTCTACGCCAGTGATTCCCAAACAGGGTGCCTCCAGCTGTTGTAAAACTCCCAGCATGCCTAGACAGTCCGTGGCTATCTGGCAATACTGGGAGTCGTTGTTTTGCAACAGCTGGAGGCTCCGTTTTGGAAAAAGTGGCGTACCAGACATTTTTCATTTTTATTGGGAGGGGGGCTGTGTAGGGGTATGTGTATATGTAGTGTTTTCTACTTTTTATTTTATTGTGTGTTAGTGTAGTGTTTTTAGGGTACAGTCGCACGGGCGGGGGTTCACAGTAGTTTCTCGCTGGCAATTTGAGCTGCGGCAGAAAATTTGCTGCAGCTCAAACTTGCAGCCGGATACTTACTTGAATCCTCCGCCCATGTGAGTGTACCCTGTACGTTCACATTGGGGGGGAGAAACATCCAGCTGTTGCAAAACTACAACTCCCAGCATGTACGGTCTATCAGTGCATGCTGGGAGTTGTAGTTTTGCAACCGCTGGAGGCTCCGTTTTGGAAACCGTGGCGTACCAGACGTTTTTCATTTTTATTGGGGAGGGGAGGGGGGTTGTATAGGGGTATGTGTATACATAGTGTTTTTTACTTTTTATTGTGTGTTAGTGTAGTGTTTTTAGGGTACAGTCGCATGGGCGGGGGGTTCACAGTAGTTTCTCGCTGGCAGTTTGAGCTGCGGCAGAAAATCTGCTGCAGCTCAAACTTGCAGCCGGATACTTACTGTAATCCTCCGCCCATGTGAGTGTACCCTGTACGTTCACATTGGGGGGAGGGGGGGGGGAGAAACATCCAGCTGTTGCAAAACTACAACTCCCAGCATGTACGGTCTATCAGTGCATGCTGGGAGTTGTAGTTTTGCAACAGCTGGAGGCACACTGGTTGTGAAACACCGAGTTTGGTAATAAACTCAGTGTTTTGCAACCAGTGTGCCTTCAGCTGTTGCAAAAGCTACAACCCCCAGCATGTACGGACAGCGGAAGGGCATGCTGGGTCTTGTAGTTATGCAACAGCTGGAGGCATACTACTTTGGCTGGGGATGCTGGGCACTGTAGTTATGCAACAGCTGGAGACACACTGGTTTGCTACATAACTCAGTGTGCCTTCAGCTGTTGCAAAACTACTACTCCCAGCAGTCACCGACAGCCAACGGGCATGCTGGGAGTTGTAGTTATGCAACCAGCAGATGCACTACTACAACTCCCAGCATGCACTTTAGCTGTTTGTGCAAGCTGGGAGTTGTAGTTACACAACAGCTGAAGGTACACTTTTCCATAGAAAAAATGTGCCTCCAGCTGTTGCAAAACTACAAGTCCCAGCATGCCCATAAGGGCATGCTGGGAGTTGTGGTGGTCTGCCTCCTGCTGTTGCATAACTACAGCTCCCAGCATGCCCTTTTTGCATGCTGGGAGCTGTTGCTAAGCAACAGCAGGAGGCTGTCACTCACCTCCAACGATCCAGCCGCATGAGGTCAGTCCCTCGTCGTCGCCGCCGCGGCCGTCGCTCCTGGGGCCCCGATCCCAACACTGACGCCGGGGATCGGGGTCCCCAGCACCCGGGGTGCACATCCCGCACCCGCTCACGGCCTCCGGAAGAGGGGCGGAGCGGGTTGCGGGAGTGACACCCGCAGCAGGCGCCCTGATTGGTCGGCCGGGAAACCGGCCAACGAATCAGGGCGATCGTGAGGTGGCACCAGTGCCACCTCACCCCTGCAGGCTCTGGCTGTTCGGGGCCGTCGGAGACGGCCCCGAACAGCCTGTAATTCCGGGTCACCGGGTCACTGGAGACTCGATTGACCCGGAATCTGCCGCAGATCGCTGGACAATTCAGTGATCTGCGGCCATCGCCGACATGGGGGGGCATAATGACCCCCCTGGGCGATATGCCCCGATGCCTGCTGAACGATTTCAGCAGGCATCGGGCACCGGCTCCGCTCCAGCTAGCGGCGGGGGGCCAGGATTTGACAGGACGTACTCAAACGTCCTGAGTCCTTAAGGACTCGGAAAAGGGGCCATTTGAATACGTCCTGCGTCCTTAAGGGGTTAAGAGTAAGGACACCAGGCTGAAACGGAAGCTAAATATCCACGAGTTTGTGATTGCCTTCAGCAAATACAGGGAGGTGATATGCTCAGCCAGACCGGAGCGCAGAGAGGAGCTCGACCTGTATTTGCTGAGGGTTACTGAATACGCATACAAATACGGTGGTACCCATTTCTACGATTATCATAGAAGTTTCTCAGCCATGGCAGCGGCGGCCTTCAGCCAAGATGGGTACCTCACGGACTGGAGCATCGAAGATTCACAGATGTTCTGCAGCCACTTCGCAAATCTCAAATTCCCTGCATGTGCCGCCTGTCAATCAATCACGCATACTACGGCGTGGTGTGTAGGGCTGGCTCAACAGGGCGAGCAGGGCGCCGCCAGACCTTCCACGGACAGTTTCAGCAGGCCCGCACCTTCCGTGGATAAGTTGGGCCGTCCAGTACACTATCTCGGAGGCTCACAAATTTGTAACAAATATAACATGTCTTTGTGCAACTTCAGCAATTGCAGGTTATTACACGTCTGCTTCTACAGCTTCAGGGCACATCCGGGCTCTGCATGTAGGCAAAAAGGGCCAGCATGACTAGGCGGGGTACGTACCCTAGTCCTGGCCGCTCTGCTCGCGGATCACCCGGACCCAGATTGGGTCCAGTGGTTGATCAATAGTTTTGACAGAGGCTTCCACGCCGGCATGGTCACACTGCCGCATGCCACATTTGAATGTGACAATCTGCTGTCTGCCGTAAACGATCCCGCTGTTGTCACTGAATTAATAAATGCTGAGCTAATGAAAGGTTATATGATTGGCCCCTTGTTAGTTTCTCCATTCAGGTCTTGGAGGGTCAGTCCGGTAGGGGTGGTAACAGGCAAGTTCAATGCGAAAAAGAGACTGATATTTGACTTGTCGGCTCCTCATGGGTCACTTGTCCCCAGTATCAACTCTCTCATTCCATTCGAGGAATTTAGTATGCACTATTCTTCCATAGACCAGGCTATTCAGGTAATCTTGGCGCTCGGCCCAGGGACTTGGATGGTGAAGGCGGATATCACAGATGCCTTCAAGTTGCTGCCGTTGCACAGGGACCAGTGGCAATGGTTTGGGCTCAAATGGCAGGGTGCATATTATTTTGCTTCCAAGTTGACTTTCGGATGCAAGAGCAGCCCGTGGCTGTTTGACCAACTGGCCCAGGCATTGCACTGGCTGCTGTTTAATTTCTCTGGATGCAGCCAGGTCATCCATTATTTGGATGACTTTCTTCTGCTCAGTTGCCCGAGGGAAGAGCCGGACCAGTTGGTCAGATTGCTGAAACTGTTCACTGATATTGGGGTGCCAGTGTCTCCCAAGAAAACGGTCGGTCCAACTAAGTGTCTCACCTTTCTGGGAGTAATCCTAGATTCAGTCGCAATGCAAGTCAGCTTGCCCACTGACAAACTCAACCGTATCAGAGACATTATCCACAAGTAAACGGTCTCCCAGGTCACGACCAAGGGCGTGTTGCAGAGCTTGCTGGGAATGCTGGCATTTGCTATGCGAGCAATTCCGCAGGGCAGAGCGTTCGTATCCAGAATATTGTCTTTGCTGCATGGTGTCCCTCAACAACACAGTAGGATTTGGTTAGATTGCCAAGCCCTGGCTGACCTGAACATGTGGGATAGGTACATGGCACAATGGAATGGGACGGCTATGTTTGTTCCGCCAGCCTCCGAGTTGTCCCCCAAGATCTGCACTGATGCTTCATCTTCCACAGGTTATGGTGCAGTGTGGGGCGGCAGGTGGATGGCGGGCCAATGGTCCAATCAGGTATTGGCTCTGGAAGGCTTCAGCAGCACTTCGGCACTTTTTGAGGTTTTCCCCATTGTAGCAGCTGCAGTGACATGGGGCGACAAGTGGTCAGGGCAGACGGTGGAGTTTCAGTGTGACAATCAGGCGACAGTTGCCATAGTCAACAAGGGCAGTTCCAGGCATGCTACTGTCATGTCTTTCATGCGCAGGTTAGTCTGGGTGTCCTTACAACACAACTTCAATTTTGTAGCCAGACACATACCGGGGGTAGACAACACGGCCGCAGATGCTCTGTCCAGGGCTAATTTCCATCTCTTTTCACAGGTGGCTCCGCAAGTAGATGCAGTAGGAACACAACCCCCTTGCCTGGCACAATTAATCTTGGACTGAATTACTACACACAGGTGGCCCGGGAGTTAATGTCGGACGCCTTAGCCCCCAATACCAGAAAGGCCTATCATGCAGCACACGACACCTTTAGGTCATATCTGTCTCAACATAGCATCCCCTTTTCTTACGACTCAACTATCATTCTATCTTTCATCGGTTTCTGCCACTCTTCTCTGCACCTGTCTCATAGCACTATTAAATCTTACCTTTCGGGCATTCAGCATTTCATTTCTTTATCCCACCCAGACAGGCTGTCTATCCTATCATCTCAGGCTGTCAAGGCTGCGCTGAGAGGGGTGGTGGCTCGTAGCTCCACAGCGCCACCTCTCAGGAAACCGATCAGCGGCGAGCTGTTCCTAGCCATGTCTGACGCATTAGCCAATAACCCATTTGGCTTTGAGCGCAGTCTGATAATCAAATCTGCCATTTATCTAACCTTCTATGGCTTCCTCCGGCCGGGTGAATTTTCATGTGTCAGGCGGGGAGCGACACATCCACAGAAGGCTCATTTAAGGTGGCAGGGTTCTTGGTTCGAAGTTTCACTGTCCGTCACAAAAACTTGCAGGTGGGGGGCGGTGGTTAAGTATTTTCCTTCAGGTAAGAACTGGTGCCCGGTGGCAGTGTTGGCACAACTGGTTGAGTTCCTCCATGATTAGCCTCCGGAGTCGCCACTGTTGCCTTTCGGTGGGGGTGCTCTTACCACTTCTCTTTTCACATCGCATGTCCGCACGCTGCTTGGCACTTTAGGACACAACCCCAGAGAGTTCTCAGGTCACTCAAACCGCATAGGAGCAGCATCGGCGGCCTCCAGGCACAAGGTGCCTGTACATGTCATCCAGAAGTTGGGGAGGTGGCGTTCTGATGCATATACCACTTATGTCCCAGATCCCTCAAGGGAAATGGCAGAGGCATTTCAATTTTTGGCATTATAAATAAATGATACTCAATTTACCCTAACTGGTGGTGTATTTTTGCCCTCTATAGGCGGACCCTCGACACGGTTTTCAGGCACACCTCAACCGCTGTTCTATGTTTTAAGTAGAGTTTTGTGTTAGGTCTTGGTAAATCTAGTTTCTTGCAGGTGGCCTTGGCCGGAGGTAACAGGTAAGCCCATGCACGGTTCAAAGTTCTGACCACAAATAAAATTATTATTAGTAGTAACCTGGTCATTCAGGTGGTGGCGAACATACCTTTGGTGACGATGCATGTTAGGGTATTATACTTTTGTCATCGTGTGGTCCAGTGTGAACATACTCCTGCTGTTTCTCCCTCCTAATAGGGTAGCATTGGCAGAGGCAGTAAAGTATTGAGTGGAGAAGTCTGGAGCATAATTATTATTTTTTTTAAATCACTTTGTGTTGTAGTGACTTATCTTTCTATGGGCTCGTTCTGCAGTCACACTTCTGGGATCTGTAGTGCAGCAACTGGACACAGTAATGTAGGTCATTGAGGTCAGCCCACTGCACGAATTGCTTTGTCTGACGCATTAGCCAATAACCCGTTTGGCTTTGAGCGCAGTCTGATAATCAAATCTGCCATTTATCTAGCCTTCTATGGCTTCCTCCGGCCGGGTGAATTTTCATGTGTCAGGCGGGGAGCGACACATCCACAGAAGGCTCATTTAAGGTGTCAGGGTTCTTGGTTCGAAGTTTCACTGTCCGTCACAAAAACTTGCAGGTGGGGGGCGGTGGTTAAGTATTTTCCTTCAGGTAAGAACTGGTGCCCGGTGGCAGTGTTGGCACAACTGGTTGAGTTCCTCCATGATAAGCCTCCGGAGTCACCACTGTTGCCTTTCGGTGGGGGTGCTCTTACCACTTCTCTTTTCACATTGCATGTCCGCACGCTGATTGGCACTTTAGGACACAACCCCAGAGAGTTCTCAGGTCACTCATTCCGCATAGGAGCAGCATCGGCGGCCTCCAGGCACAAGGTGCCTGTACATGTCATCCAGAAGTTGGGGAGGTGGCGTTCTGATGCATATACCACTTATGTCCCAGATCCCTCAAGGGAAATGGCAGAGGCATTTCAATTTTTGGCATTATAAATAAATGATACTCAATTTACCCTAACTGGTGGTGTATTTTTGCCCTCTATAGGCGGACCCTCGACGCGGTTTTCAGGCACACCTCAACCGCTGTTCTATGTTTTAAGTAGAGTTTTGTGTTAGGTCTTGGTAAATCTAGTTTCTTGCAGGTGGCCTTGGCAGGAGGTAACAGGTAAGCCCATGCACGGTTCAAAGTCCTGACCACAAATAAAATTATTATTAGTAGTAACCTGGTCATTCAGGTGGTGGCGAACATACCTTTGGTGACGATGCATGTTAGGGTATTATACTTTTGTCATCGTGTGGTCCAGTGTGAACATACTCCTGCTGTTTCTCCCTCCTAATAGGGTAGCATTGGCAGAGGCAGTAAAGTATTGAGTGGAGAAGTCTGGAGCATAATTATTATTTTTTTTAAATCACTTTGTGTTGTAGTGACTTATCTTTCTATGGGCTCGTTCTGCAGTCACACTTCTGGGATCTGTAGTGCAGCAACTCGACACAGTAATGTAGGTCATTGAGGTCAGCCCACTGCACGAATTGCTTTGTATTGTAGTGCAAATGCTTTCTGGGATTAGTAGTTCCACAGTTAGTTTTTATGTGCACTGCTCCCTGCTCAGCTTTCTCTCAAAGATGGTGGCCGCAACACTATGCATAGGTTTTTATTAGTCTCTTAGACCCAGCTCTATGCTGTCTCCTGATTGACCTGGGAGCTGTATGCAAGCAACGATTGGCTAACTTGTGGTCATGTGATTTTTCTGCTAGTTGGAAAATATTCTAGGCTACCCTAACATCAAAGTTAACATTCTTCCTCATCCTATGGATTCAGATGCCAAAACAACATGGGGGACATTTATCAAAATCTGTGAAGAGTAAAAGTTGACCAGTTGCCCATAGCAACCAATCAGATCGCTTCTTTCATTTTTAAAATGAAAGAAGCCATTAGAGATGATAACCATGGTAGTCTGAGTTTGGAACACATCGACAGGCTCAAGGACTGGCCCACCTTCTCTTCCACAAAATTGTGCAGGATTGGTGCTGCCTTCTTCACAAAGAAATGACGGCTTGGCACTCTCCACCTCGGCTAGGCACAAGCCATCAGTTCTCTGAAAGGTGCAGAGTCCACCACTTGAAAAGGGAGGGACTGCAGCACCAGCAACTTCAGGAACACATTCAGCTTCTGCGCCGTTGGATGATTGGGCGCATATTGTTCTCTCTTGGACATGGCTTAGCCGATGAATTGTTGGCGGAATGACTGACTTAAAGATGGTGGAGCCTTGGCTTGCTTAAAGAGGGAGCAGCGTACCACTGGGTGATGTAGCAGGCTGGACCACTACATTGGAGCTATGGTTCTCTCAGGCCGCTTCATGGTGGCACAGCATATGTTGACGCAGGGCCATGTTGCCAACATTGGGACCCTGGCCACGCTTCATCTTCTGCCAACATATCTTACATGTGGCTATGTTAACCTCGTCCGGATGCTTGATGACAAACTGTCACACCGCTGAGTAGCTGATTTTCCCACCAACAGTCGCACTAATTGACTGCTACTGCCGCCATCTCCAGGAACCTCCCGGGAAGGTAGGCTGCCGCGAAGCAGGTGGTCTCCACAAGGCACGTTTGGCTCCAGAATTCCCACTTCTGCCACCATGCTGACTGCCAACCATGCTACCACTTTGCTGGCTTAGCTGCTGCCTCATGGGCAACCTGCAACCCTTTTCTCCTGATGATGATAAAGCCCTTCTGCGCCCGTCTCCCAATTGCGATCGGCTTCATCATCATCAACAAGTGTCTGCTTGTCACTGATGTCCTCCTCAGGTTCCTCAACAGTGTCTGCTTCAGGACCCTGAACGCTGGCAACACCTCCTCCTATCACTACTTGCCCGCCTAGTGGAGGAAGCGATGGATGTCTCCTCCACTTCTTGGCTGGGCAGTAGCTGCTGACTGTCCTCTGTTAGATCGTCCTCAGTGAATAGAGGAGCTGAACCTACAGCATAAGATACATAGGACACAGGCAATGAGAGGAAAGGGACTGCTCCCGGGCCATGCCAACTGAGGGTTGTGTCTGAGGAACCCACCGACTGTTTACTAGTGGTATCAAATGTCACTTGTGATAAAGTGAATGACAGGTACAAAATAGTACACTAGTTAGATGTAGGTGTGTGGTATGCACTTATGAGGGCAGAAAAATGCACTACAGTACACCTAAAAAAGTATCTCAGTACAACACAGCCGGTGAATACTTTTGCCTGGACTTTCACAGTATCTAGGCCCTTGACAGATTAACAGGTACAAAATAGTACACTACTTAGATGTAGGTATGTGGTATGCACTCATGAGGGCAGAAAAATGCACTACAGTACACTTTAAAAAGTATCTGAGTACAACACCAGACAGGTGAGTAGTTTTGCCTGGATTTTCACGGCATCTAAGCCCTTGACAGATTAACAGGTACAAAATTGTACACTACTTATATGTATGTATGTGGTATGCACTTATGAGGACAGAAAAATGTGCTACAGTACGCTTAACAAAACGTATTTTAGTAAAACACCAGCCGGTGAATACTTTTCCCTGACCTTTCACAGTATCTAGGCCCTTGAGAATTTAACAGGTACAAAATATTACACTACTTAGATATAGGTATGTGGCATGCACTTATGAGGGCAGGAAAATGAGTATCGGAGTACAACACCAGCCGGTGAGAACTTTTGCCTGGACTTTCACAATATCTAGGCCCTTGACAGATTAACAGGTACAAAATAGTACACTACTTAGATGTTCGTGTGTGGTATGCACTTATGAGAACAGAACAATGTGCACAGTAGCTGTGTACTAAACCCAAAATTGCACTCTCTCACCATTTTTTGTGGAACATAGAAGGCAGAAAAATGTACTACAGTATGCTTAAAAAAATGTTTTGGAGTAAAACACCAGCCGATAATTAATTTTAAAAGAAAAGGTATGGAACAGCTCACAACTTAGTTAGCCGAGGTATAAAATTATTAAACACCTATACCTCAGGTGTAAATTAAATTTGTAGAAAAAAGAAGTAAGAGTTATCCATAACCATAAATTGATACATGATGAATGAAAGATAAACTGTACTTCAATTATATGATAAATTCTTATAAAATTTATTAAACACATATACCATATTTATCGGCGTATAACACGCATTTTTTAGGCAAAAAATTTTTAGCCTAAAGTCTATCTACGTGTTATACACCGATAAGCCGCTGCAGTTCAATGATTTAAAGCGGGCGCTTTAAATCAATGAACTGCAGCGGCTTTTGCAGGTGCAGAGACCTGCCGTCGCTGTCCGATTCTCTACCCCTGCCTGTCCTGGGGTCCAGAAACTGCCGGCGCCGCTGCCCCATTGACTCCCCCCATTCCTGGTTTTTCTGACCCCGCACAAGCCCCCACGAAAGGCAGGGGGAGAAAGGCCGTCGCTGCCCGCTTCTCTCCCCCTGCCTTTCCTGGGGTCTAGAGCCCTGCTGCCACCGCTTCTCTCCCCCTGGCTATCGGCGCCACTGCCCCTTCTCTCCCCCTGGCTATCGGTGCCGCTGCCCCATTGCCTCCCCCATCCCTGGTTGTATAATTACCTGTTGCCGGGGTCGGGTCCGCGCTGCTTCTGGCCTCCGGTGTGGCGTCCCCTGCGTTGTTGCTATGCGCTGTGCGGCACAATGACGAGCGACGGCCTCTCTCCCCCTGCCTTTCCTGGGGGCTTCTGCGGGGTCAGAAACAGGGTATCGGGGTTTACACATGCACTCTCATTTTACCAAGGATGTTTGGGTAAAAAACTTCTTTTACCCAAATATCCTTGGAAAAATGAGGGTGCGTGTTATAGGCCGGTGTGTGGTTTACCCCGATAGATATGGTATTTATCATTTAAAAGTGATATTCCTCCTTTCACAGGGCTCTTGTGAGCAGGTGTTCATAAAACAGATTATATAATCACACCACTGTATAAAAAGACAAAAATAGGGGACTTTCAATAGTTCGACATCTGATAATTCAGAACAGTATTAATTTAACACAGTTCGTGCATTAGGTAATATGAATTGGTATGTCCAAGTCCATATAAAATATATATATATATATATATATATATATATATATATATATATATATATGTAGATGTATATTTACCAGCCAGGTGGAATGTATGCAGATGAATCAGCTTCCAAAGAAACTGGTGCTGGCAATTACCCATCCAAGCCAGGGTCTGCGCTGAAGGCAGGCGCTGACGTGCGCTTCTGCGGCTGGTCTGTCTGCCACAGACAGATGTGTGCAGCTTTGGTAACAAAGAGAGCAACTAGCAGATTCCCGGTGGCTGGACCTCGTGGAGTTTCTTGGCGTCTGACATCAATGGTAGAAATGATGGGCTGGATAATTGGAGACTGCAGCAGTTGAATGGTACGGCTGTAAAGGTTGCAGATACCGGACTTTCAGTTTGCTCAGATGGATTTTTCAGATAGCAGTGGTGCGTTAATAATGCTTTATATAGTGTTCTAGACACGTTTCATGGTACTTAAATATATCAATGACCTTTTCCTCAGTAGAAATATACATCAATGAAGCCGGTACTTTCTTTTATACACATGTAGTTGTAATTGAAACAAATAGAAACAGGTTGATGTGACTAGATAGAATTGTGTCATGGAATCTCTACGATATTCGCATTTGTTGCGAATAAAAATATTCATGAAATTTGTAGCAAATTTACATTCGTCAGCTTCAATTTACTCATCTCTAGAAGCCATCTGATTGGTTGCTATGGGCAACTGGTAAACCTTTCCTCTACATGGGTGCTTCATCCCTTCTCCTACAATTGTTCTGTTGCCAAGCTCCTGTGAAGCACACCAGGAAAAGTTCTAATGATTGTCAAACTGCATTTTAGGTGATGTTTTGAACGAGAGCAGGTTCCACAGGCTAGGCTCGCTCATCTCTGTGTGACATTATTGAATCTGACAATCAAACTAATCATAATCATAAGCAACAAGGAAGACGCATTTCTTGGATGAGACCATTAGTTACCTTTCATGACATAATACAATAAAATTCTATTCCCTCATATGAATCATTCATGATTTATCTACCCACATGCTATAGATTTTTTTTTTTTGTATGAGAACAGTTATCTGTTTCCATTAAGAATAAATCCAGATCCCTCTACTAAATGTTTTTTGTCTGAAGTAGGATGCAGTACTTATAGAAGCACTTAATGTCTCCTTATCGTGTCTCACTCTCCTTTTTTTCTCTTTATCTGGGAGTGATGTGAGTGATCAGAGAAGCGCTGTTTGATGGACATCTACAACAGCATTTACGGAAATAGGAGTACTATGCGCTATGCTATCACAGGCTATCATCCTGTCAGCCACCACAGTGACACAAAACTATTTTCTCTACCATGAAATCATTGAAAAATAAGTCTAGCTGAAGATAAAGTGCATATAAGAATATTAATTTGAAAAAGAGAAACAAAATAATTACATGGACCCAAGTATTCAGACCCTTTACTAAGTACTTAGTTGAAGCACCTTTGGCAGAGATTACAGCCTCCAGTCTTACTCGGTATGACGCCACAAGGTTTGCACACATTAAATCCTCTTAAGGTTTGACAGACTGGATGGAGACCATTGGTGGAAGCCTTTTTTTGGTCTCTATAGAGATGCTGAGACACTGAGCTGCTAGTGTCCCTTATATCACTACTAGAGATGAGCAAATCAAAGCTGACGAACCCGAATTCGTTATGAATTTCATGAATTTTTTGCTTCATTAAACTCCATTTACTGCGGTCCAGGCTCCAGGGCATCTAAAATGGCGGATCCACATGTAAGTACATGGGGCAAGGAATGCTGGGAAGGCAAGGCGGGATGAACCTGAATCACATGCAGGATGCAGCCTATCAGCAGCCAGTCACCCCTGTGGTGTCCCAGCCCTATATATTCAGCAGTCATTTTAGCAGCATTTAACATCCTGGTCACATCAGCATTCTGGTGGACAGAGAGCAGTGTTTTTTTCACTGATAAGGATTTTTACTGCAGCCATAACCCTCCCAGTTACTTTCTTCAGCATTGTATTACAGAGAGGGGCAGATAGTTGTGTGTTGCCTCATACATTTCAACAAGCTGCCTAAACTTCATAAACCTTAGTAGAGGAGGCAGGCATAATTCTTCAGCGCAATTCTGTGTCTTCGTTCCACTACAAATCATCTGCTGGTTATACTGGTCTGTGGATGGTATAATACCGGCTGGTGTTTTACTCAAATAATTTTTGAATCGTACAGTAGCGCATTTTTCTGAGCTCATAAGTGCATACCACATACCTACATCTAAGTAGTGTACTATTTTGTACCTGTTAATTTGTCAAGGGCCTACATACTGTGGAAGGACAGGCAAAAGTAATCACCAGCTGTTGTTTTACTAAAATACGTTTTTTTAAGCATATTGTACCGCATTTTTCTGCCCTCATAAGTGTATATCACATACCTACATCTAAGTGGTGTACTATTTTGTGCCTGTTGATCTGTCAAGGGCCTACATACTGTGAAAAGACAGCCAAAAGTAATCACTGGCTGTTGTTTTACTCAAATAATTTTTGAAGCATATAGTAGCGCATTTGTCTGCCCTCATAAGTGCATACCACATACAAACATCTAAGTAGTGCACTATTTTAAACCTGTTAATCTGACAAGGGCCTAGATACTGTTAAAGTACAGGCAAAAGTACTCACCGGCAGAGGCCTAAATTCATCAGGTGCAGGCATAGGTCGCAGCAGAGTAGGGGCATGTGGCAGCCGGAGCGAGAGGTCTGAGCTCCCGGTCTCAGCTAGCAGTCATGTTTCGATCAACAACCCAGCAGCCATGATTGATTGGTTTACTTGGTTATCCACTTCATCCTAAGTGACATCCGACACTCCCAGTTAACAGTCGTGGGTTCTGCAGACTCAACCCTCACTTGCTGCTGCCCCCTCAAGGCTCTGTCATTGTGCTGCTCTATGGTCTTCTCATGCTAATGCTTCCACCTCCAGGCTCTGTCATTGTGCTGCCATATGGTCTCCCCATGCTGATGCTGCCTACTCCAGGCTCTCTTATTGTGCTGCTCTATGGTCTCCTCATGCTGATGCTGCCACCTCCAGGCTCTCCCATTTGCTGCTCTATGGTCTCCTCATGTTGAGGCTACCGCCTCCACGATCTGTCATTGTGCCACCATATGGTCTCCTCATGCTGATGCTATCACCTCCAGGCACTGTCATTGTGCCGCCATATGGTCTCCTCATGTTGATGCTGCCACCTCCAGGCTCTCTAATTGTGCTGCTCTATGGTCTCTTCATGCTGGTGCTGCCACCTCCAGGCTCTCTAATTGTGCTGCTCTATGGTCTCTTCATGCTGATGCTACCACCTCCAGGCTCTCTCATTGTGCTGCCATGGATACTGCAAAACATAATTAAGGTTCTAGTCCCCAGTTTCAGAAATTCCTCTGTATTAGGGTCACTTTCAGGACTGATGCTGCTGCCACCTCCAGACTGTCTCATTCAGCCACTATATGGTATCCTCATGCATCAGCCACCTCCAGGCTGTGCCATTCAGCCACTATATGGTCTCCTCATGTTTCAGCCAACTCCAGGCTGTGACATTCAGCCATTATATGGTCTCTTCATGCTGCCACAAACTTCGGGCAGTCATTCAGCCACTATATGGTCTCCTCATACTGATGCCACCTCCAGGCTCTGTCATTGAATTTCCACGCCAGATGTTTCCGATGCGGAAATTCTTCTATGTGAACAGCGCAGCCAAATCCTTTTGAAATCAAGGGGACTCTGCTGCGGCAGAATCTCCGTGCAAAATTTAAATGCGGAATTCCACATGGGAATTCTGCCATATGCACTTAGCCTAAGTCTTATGTTCATGAAATCACTGCAAACAAAGCAAATTGTCAATGGCAGGACACATAATGGTTGCTGTGATATCAAATGTTCTTCTAAGTGGCTGGAAATAGTCTGTTCAAAGACAGGATGTGGTATGAAAGTGCAACCTGTGTCTGGCGGCAGGGGAAGCTCTTTTACGTGCTAATGCAAGACCCAGCATCCACTCAGACCACAGAGGCAATCATATCTGCCTAAGACTGGGTTCACATCACGTTTTTCCCCATACGGGAGTGCATACAGCAGAGGAGAGCTAAAAACTTGCGCTCCCGTATCCTGCTGTATGCGGTCCCGTATGTAATTAATCTCAATGAGTCGACCGGAGTGAACCGGTCGGCTCATTTTTCCCCGTATGCGGTTTTCTACTGTACCTAAAACCGTGGTTGACAACTGCATACAGGGAAAAGATGAGCCGATTGGTTTCGGTCAGCTCATTGAAATTAATTATATACGGGGCCACATACAGCAGGATATGGGAGTGCAAGTTTTCCCTTAACGACAATGGATGTAAATGTATGTCATTGTGCGGTCGTACTTAGTGCACCATGACCTACATTTACGCCATGTACATGACTGCGAGCACCGGACCGGTGCTCGCATCATGCACGGCATGTGGGTAAAGTCAGTATGCTGCAGTCACAACTAAGTACATGCCTCAGCAACAGAGCCTGTGTCCAGGGCTGCCATGAAGGACCAAACAATTGGCTATTGTTGTCCATAAGGGGCCAACCTTGTTGCTCCCTTAATGCAAACAACTACAGGTATCTCTCAGCTCTTTGGATTAAGAGTTTTTGTATAATAAAAAAACGATTATTTGAAATTCACTCATCTTGTCTGGCAAATAAGGACATATTTGCCATTAGGCATTTGTGGTCCTGTGCCTAGGGCAGCAGTGTTTATGGGGCAGCACCTTAGTGAGTAAAAAAAAGTACTTGTGATGTAACTGCTACCTCCATACTGTGGCCTGGAAAAAAAAATCTATTTTACCACAATGGTGGAATCCACATGGGTCAGAACATCTATGAATTTTACCTGCAGCCACAGCCGCTCCTTGGTCCTCATTTAGTAAGAGGGGAGTGTAGTTTTCTTTGTGGCTTTTTCTTACCGACAGGTATTTTTCCATGGTATTTACTATTGTATATTGTATTTAGCAATTTTCCCTATGTTTTGCCCTTTTTGCACATGCTCTGAGATGTCGGGTTTTCCAGAGCTCAAATCCACACGGAAAATTTCAGTGCGGACATTCCCCTAAATGCTGAGTGCCAGCATAACATACCGACACTAGGACCGCTTGGGAATGAGAAGTCTCATAGACAGTAATGCATTTCCGTGGCGACAATTTTTTCTGCATACACCGGAATTTGAAGAAACATCTAGGGCAGAAACTCTTCTACGTGAACAGCGCAGCAGAATCCCTTTGACATCAATGGGACTCTGTTGCTGCGGAATCTCCGTGCAAAATTTAAATGCGGAATTCCACATGGAAATTCTGCCATGTGAACTTAGCCAAAGTCTTATGTTCATAAAATCACTGCAAACAAAGCAAATTTTGGCTGTTTGTCAATGTCAGGACACATAATGGTTGCTGTGACATCAAATTTTCTTTTTCTAAGTGCCAGGAAATAGTCTGGGCAGAGACAGGATGTGGTATGAAGGTGCAACCTGTGTCTGGCAGCAGGGGAAGCTCTTTTACGCACTAATGCAAGACCCAACATCCACTCAGACCACAGAGGCAATCATATATGACTTATAAGACATATCTGCATGCCGAGTTTTGCAGCAATCTGACATAACTATCTTGGTGCATAAGTAGTTTTTTTTATTTTTTTGTCAAGGGTAAAATTGATGATGCAAAAAATAAGCCCTCGTATGGGTCTGTGTATCAAAATATAAGACAGTTATGATTTTTAGAAGGTAAGGAGGAAAAAATATAAATGCAAAAATAAAATTGGCCTGGTCCTTAAAGCGTACCTGTCAGATCACCCAAAAAAAAAAAAAAAAACTGTTATATGTTGCTCAGTATCTCATCTTGATACTGTACATATAATTTGTATGTGTCTATGACCTATATTTCTCTCAGAATTAGCTTTATTTCTGAATTACCTTAATGTTATCAACCAGAAGCAGGGGGGTGGGTCCCTATCTTCTCCTCAGGTGATAACCACTCCCCCCTCCTCCACTCTCCTCAGTCACTGGTCTCGGGAGTGAGCATCTGTAACCCTTTCCTTTCTGGTTTTATGCTATACACACAGTGTGTGCTTACGGATTTTGCAAAACTACAGCTCCCAGCATGCCCACACATTCTTTGAGTTGTAGTTTTACAACAGCTGGAGGCATATGATTGGTTAAACTCAGATTTACAGCAGTGTTGATTCAGGCTGTGTTCCTCCTACTGTTGCAAAACTACAACTCCCAGCATGCCCACACATCATTTGGCTGTGCAGGCATGCTGGGAGTTGTAGTTTTGCAACAGCTGGAGGCATATGATTGTAGTCCCCCTGTATTAGACACACACACACGCACACACTGACTTTGTTTATTCATACACATGCACATTACCTAGACAACACAGATTTACACACACACATATATACATGCAGGGACACTTACTTTTTTAAACAAAAAATCCTCCATTCAGTCCCCGTCTTCATTCACCAGCTTCTTTCATCATCTGCTCACAGGCAGCAGTGTACTCTGCCCCTCCCCCTTTCTCCTCACACAGACAGTGAGGGAGCCAATCACAGCAGCTTTAGATCTGCAGACCTGTCAATCATGAAGTTGGTCTGTGACGTAGGTGATTACAAGTGGACACAGCCAGGCTGGTATGTATGCCAGGAGGCAGGGAGGCATTTTCTTGACTGTTTTTTTCAGTATGAAATACTGAATTTTTTTAAATGAAAGCAATTGCAAAACCTGTTGGTTTTGCATGCTTTACAACATATCAAAAGTTTATATCTAACAGTGCCCATTTAAGGCCAAAATGGGCCTGGTCCATATCGAGCTGTATATCAATATATATAAGATACCAACCTTGGATCTACTTATCTTACAAAAATACAGGTATCTATCTCAGAACAGATACAGACTCGTATAAATCTATTGTACAAGTGTATACCAATAACTTATACCATATACATCTCTTTACAGCACATTGCACTTTTGCCGATTAACTACCTTTTACCTGCACCCTCTCCAATACCCTCTGATACAAAATAAAACAGGTAATCCCAACTATTGCAATGTAATTCATTTATTTATTTATAAATACAATTTTATGTGGTTTTAACACTTTTACTCAGAACCTCTTATATTTATATATCTATACACATCCATTTTTATAGCGCTGATTATCTATATCCTTTTATTTTACACCCCTCAGTATATGGTATACAGGGAACCATATGCAATATATCGGCAGCTAATAACCGCCTCCCCTAGTCCTAGGTAGCGCTTGTGTGTATATATATATATATAGATAGATAGATAGATAGATAGATAGATAGATAGATATAGATAGATATGTATAAGATACTGAACTTTATCCAAAAAACATTTGAGCTCAGTACTGTCACAGTATAACAAGATTAAGAAGTCATGAAAAAGCCAGAGAACCAGTACAATGGTTGTGTATAACACTCATGACTTCCACGGGGAGTTGTGTCCTTTTTAAGAAAGTTAATGTTAGCAAAGCTATTTCTGCATCAATATAATCTCTTATCTTTTAATGATTCTGGGACAACTAATTGCAAAGTAATGTGAGGAGAATACAAAGCTCTGGAAAAACCAAATGATGCAACCCAGGTGACTGGCATGCACTTCACTCAAGTACAAAGTATACGCCTCATTGCTTTTTACTGTTGTCATCTCATAATACATATGGGCAAAAGCTAATTAGCAAACATACAGATGGTAGTAAATGGTGATGTCTGCTGCCACTTTACTGTGCCGTGCTGGGGGCCACGAGTCAGAACAAATGTTTAGAAAAGAAGATTTGTCACAATGTGGTTACAGCGATACTATGTTTTGTTCTAACATTAGCAAAGAGACACATCACAGGTTTATTGTACACAGAGTATTCATTATGGTAATTTACCTTCCAATCCATCAGCTAACCAATTGTCTGGCAACAAGTATAACTTTTCTATACTCTTCTATTGTGTCTGAATTGCTAAAATACAGCAAGATAATCACTCGTGGCTTTGTGGACCAAATAATAAATATTTTTTCTAGTAGTGAAACAGCAGAAAAATATATGACACTATTGACAAAAACAAAGTTGTCTATACTATTTAAGGGCTATTTAATAACTTTAGTAAGAATCGATCTACACATAACTGAGCAAACTAATTCTCCTATATTATTTGCAACCAATAAGGGGTCATTTTTCTTCAACCTTTGAGCCCATAATGTCAGATTATTATACTGTATAATATGCTTCTATTACCTCCATGAGCTGCTTTTCCTATTATCATGCACAGTACCCACATCTGAAAGTCCTGTAGTGCAAGTCTTTTTATTATACTGTTTTACTGTTATTTTCCCAGCATTCTATGGTACCAGAAACAAGATGTCATGTCACATGGTCTTCAGGGCTATGCTGCTGTGGGTGGGTGGCTAAAATGGTGGAAGGGATTTACCGAAGTAATGTTATCCACCCACCCACTGCAGCATAGCCACACTGCCTGGAGACCATGTGACTTAAGACATATTGGGCCTCATTTACTCAGAGTTTCGGGTTTTTACTAGTGGGAAAAGTTGTTTCAGACATGCAGGATTCCTCTCTATTCACTATTGGGAAAAGTCGGGAACATTTTCCGACCAGCTTTTTGTAGGTCGATATTTTCAGCCATTTACCCACAGGATGTTATGTGAATTCCATAGTAAATCGGTCGGGTTGTGAAACCACGCCCCTTTTTGGCCGACCATGCCCCTTTTGCGACAGACCACGCCCCCTTTCGGGTTTGTCGGAGTTTTCAGGTGCACACTGGCGCAGACATGTCTCAGACAAAATAACCAGACCAAAACTGGTTGGTTTCAGCTTAGTGAATGAGGGCCATTGTCTCTGGCCGCATGGAATGCTGGAAAGGTCAGAGACAACAGTAATATAAAATGACTTGCACTACAGCATGGGAGAAAGATGGGATAAAGAGATGCACATAGGTAATAAAAGCATATTGCACTGCATTATAACTTGACATCATGGACTCAAAACTAAACTTCCCCCTTGAAAGGGTATTTAAGAATATATATATATATATATATATATATATATATATATATATATATATATATTTTTTTTTTTTTTTTTTAACCAAATAGTGCCAACATTTTTATAGCTTTGTTATTTACCTATTCTTAAAAAATAAGACTCCCATCACTTATCAGCTACTGTAAGCTCCAAAGAAAGTCATGAATTACTTTTCAATATGAGAAAGTGCTCCCTGCTGCCACCTCTGTCCATGTGAGGAATTGTCCAAAGCAGGAACAAACCCCCAGAACAGACCTGTCCTTTTCCAGACAGTTCCTGACACAAGCAGAAATGCCAGCAGGGAGCAGCATGTCACATTGGAAAGATCTATTTGACTTTTGCCAGAACTACTTTACTTCATACTTAATTTCTTTCCCTCACTAATACCCCCATAAAGTATCCTGCACATATTTGATGCTGCAAAATTCAATGTAAACTAATTGACTGAACACAGCATCAAATATGCACTGGATACTATATGTGTGAGTGCACTACAATGGTCTATTCACATGTACAGTATCATGTGCATATTTGATGCACAGGATTTGAAGCTGCAGACTTTACGTTGAAGAGTTCAGTGTAAAGTAAGCAACTGGACACAGCTTCAATCTCCAGCATTAAATCCTGTACGTCAAATATATGCAGGATACTGTGTGTGTTGTGAATAGGCCCTAAATAGGTAAATATGTAAGTACTCTATTTATCAATGGCAGTATCCTTTCTTGATCAACATCTTATTGTCATATAAATTAAACTGTCAGCTCATGAGTTCTTACTTGTGGGAAAGAGCAATAACTCTGTTTTATAGGTTTTACATCAAGCAATACAATTGATCCTTGAAGACATTTATTGTGGCATTCATTACATTTTTTCTTGTTGCCAGGCAAGTTTTCCTGGAGGGGACATAAAATAATCTACGAAGGAATCTATGTTGTTATATACTTGGGTAATTGTGAAATGGAAGACTTAGACACAGAGCTTATTTTCTTTTAATTCCCAGAGTGCACTATAAAGAAAACAAGATCCTCATCAGATGCAAACATGATATTAGTAACCACGTGAATTCTACGTTTTAATCAATGTGACTAGCGTTCAGCTGGATGTTTTTTGCTGTTTTCTAAATATACACTAAAAGGTACATATGGATAATTGCATTTTTTTCAGTGTTTTTAATGCTTTTATAGGGTTCCATTGCAACTGCTTCACTACCACTTCCAGAAGCTACAAATATTTTTAAAGGAGATATATCATGCAGAGATAGCCAAACGGCTCTCCCACAGAGATACATGGAGGGGGGCATATCAGCCGTCGCTTTATACTCGGGCAACATGCCCCATTCCTGGGGAGAGCTGGGGTCCTGTGCAGGAGATTGCGGGGGATCCCAGGGGTCACACCCCCCACAATCTAAAACTTGATCTCTCACTACTGCCATTGACCCCTTGAGAGTTAATTTCATGGTAAACTGCTACATCTCATTCTCTCCGTTTCAAGGGGGGGGGGGGGGGGAGGACTAGAGCTGGGCTGTTTTCCAGTAGTACATACACAGGGCTTCCTTTCCCTTATTTATCTGGCCAATCAAAGCACAGCACATATGTTTTTTCACTATACCATGACATAATGGTTGTGAAAGTGCATTAACCCGTACAAGTACGTCATAGATCAGGTGAGGGGAACATGAGGCAAGCCCGCTATCAGGGGGCCAAAAATGTGTAAGAAAATTTACACCAAAAAAAATATATATTTAAAAATCCTCCCCTTAATAAAAGTTCAAATCACCCCCTTTTCCTATTGTTCAAATATTCACTGTAAAAAATTAATAAAACATATTTGGTATCGCAGCGTGTGTAATTGTCTGAACTATTAAATTATGATGTTCCTGATGCTACATGGTAAAAGGCGTAAATGCCAAAAATATTACAAACATCAAAATTGCAGATTTTTGGTCACATCACGTCCCAGAATAAATGTAATAAAAAGTGATCAAAAAGTCATATATACACAGTATGCACTACAGCCCATGGCACAAAAAATAAACCCTAACATAGCTCTGTAGGTGGGAAATAAAAAAGTTATAGGGGTCATAACATGGCATTAAACAAACTAAAGGATGAGAAATTGGCACAAGGATCATGAAGAATAAGTGGTGGAGAGAATGAATTGGCCCTTCTGCCCTTAATGGCAAAACCTAACATCAATTTAGATCTATGTCGTGAGAGCACTTCCCCTCTATGTTCAAATTCTATGTACTGCTCTTTTCAAGTTAATGTTTATAGGCAAGCCAGCCACAAGCTTAAATGATACAGGATTAGAAAATCATATCTGCTTTCTTCCAAAAAACAGGCTACGCCTGTCCTCAGGCTGCGTATGGTGTTACAACTCCAATTTAACTGAGCTGCAATAACACACACACAAACTGAGGACAAGAGTTTCTGGAAGAATGCAGATGTGTTTTACTAAAACTGTTTAATGTGCATCACTATGTTCTACAGATTGTTGGGAATCAAAATAGATTGCCCCCCATTGATACAAGCTTTTGTCCTTTTAAAGGCTTTCCCACTTAATATGAATCATTTATTGAATAATAAAAATCTTTGTTATTTTGCTGTCAGCAAAAGAAAGCATGTATTGTTTATATTTGGAGAAAAAAAAACGTCAATCTAATGTCAAGGGGCCGTTTGAAATTCTAAACATAGGGCCGAATGATTCCAATTTGTTCTAGACATTGTTTGGGTCCCAGTGCTCATATTTTGAGCCATTACTACTGGACTGTGTTATGTTGCTTGTATGTATGTGTTTAGCTTCTAGAGATTTTCTTTTTTATGTAGTAGTTTATGCTGTAGTATATGTTACCCAGCTTTCTCTTCCTCTTTTCCTCTTTTGGTGCAAATATTTAGCAATGTTTTAAACTGCTCACCAATTTTGGTTGTGTTGTTGCTTTATCTCTGCCTCTTGTGACATCATTTTACCCCAATCCCCTAACATTGAATCTTCCACCTTGGAATCATTAGTTCCTGCTAGCACTTTCTTTCCTTTCTTCACCCTTTCTGGGATCACCTTCTCCACCTCTTCCTTTTTAGAATAGCTTTTCCCTTCCCCCTAGGATCATCTCTACCCATGGTCAACTCACTGTTCTCATAAGGGACTTCTGTGCACAGAGCAGCCAGAGCCCTGTCCACTAATGCAGAAAGATATCTGATGCATTTCAGTCATTAAGTCTTGTTCACACAAGATGATGTGAACAAGAACTTACTGTCTGAAGCATGAAATATGCATGTCTGATTTCTGTAACATGCTTTTCATGGTGGTGAAATATATATATATATATATATATATATATATATATATATATATATATTTTTTTTTTTTTTTTTTTTTTTTTAAGTAATATGCTGAATTTACATTTATTGGCTAGGCTCTGACCAACTCAACCCCAAGTATCCTCTTTCGTCCTCCCAGGTATCACTTCTACCCCTTCTTGGTATCACCTCACCTTCAACCCTTCCAGGGATCATCTCACTTTCCTCTTCTAGGTTCCATCTTTCCTTCCTCTCAGGTATAAACCCTCTCATTGTGAGGTATCATCCCACCCCCTGTCATGTATCACCTTTACCTTTCCACAGTGTCAGCTTTGCTTCCTTTCCTACATTTTTCCACCTCCTTCTCCCCAGGTATTTCCTCTCCCACCTCCTTTTCATCTTTTCCAGCCCTGCAGTATAGTACATACAGTAACTGTCAACAGCTCTGATAGTTACCACAGCTTTCCTCTAGTATGCTATAAAGTTGCCAAAGCAATAATCAGGTTAATATTTTGGATAGGGAATAAGATGTCTGATCATGGGGGTCCCACCGCTGGCGACCCCCGCGATCTCCTTGCTGCACCCGGCATTCATTTACAGCATCGGGTGCAGCGCTGGAGGCTCGAGACGTCATGGCTGCACCCGATCATGACGTCACATTATTGCAAGTTTATGGTAGGGGGAGTGACTACTGCCACACACCCTCCCATAGAATTGCATTGAGGGGGGAATGACTGTGTCATCATGAGCGGGGCGTGACTGTGATGTCACAAGCCTCCACCCCACATCAGGGGTGCTCTGTGCACCGGATGTCTGGGGATGCCGCAGCAGAGATCGAGGGGGTTCCCAGCGGCGGGACCTCCGCGATCAGACATCTTATCCTTATCCTTTGCATAGGGAATAAGATCTCTAGGGACAGAGTATGCTTAACCCCTTAAGGATGCAGGGTTTTTCCGTTTTTCCATTTTCATTTTTTCCTCATCACCTTCTAAAAATCATAATGCTTTCAATTTTGCACATAAAATTCCATATAATGGCTTATTTTTTGCACCACCCATTCTACTTTCTAGTGACATTAGTTATTTTACCAAAAAATCCACTGCGAAACGTAAAAAAAATCATTGTGCGACAAAATTGAAGAAAACATTTTATTTTGTAAATTTTGGAGATTCCGTTTCTAGGCAGTGCATTTTTCAGTAAAAATAACACCTTATCTTTATTCTGTAGGTCCATACAGTTAAAATGATACCCTACTTATATACGTTGGATATTGTCGTACTTTGGAAAAAAAATCATAACTACACGCAGAAAAATGTATATGTAAAAAATTTGCATCTTATAACCCCTATAACTTTTTTATTTTTCCGCGTACGGGCTGGTATGGGACTCATTTTTTGCGCCGTGTTCTGAAGTTTTTATTGGTACCATTTTTGTATTGATCTGACTTTTTGATCGCTTTTTATAAATTTTTTTCATGATATAAAAAGTGACCAAAAATACACTGTGTTGGACTTGACCGTGCGGTTTCATTAATTATATATTTTTAAAGTTCGGACATTTCCGAACGCGGCTATACCACATATGTTTATTTTTATTTACACAGTTATTTATTTTTTTTTTTTATGGGGAAAAGGGGGGTGATTCAAACTTTTATTAGGGAAGGGGTTAAATGACCTTTGTTAAAGGACAATTGTAGTGGTACACATTTATATATGCCCGTGCCCGGGCCTCAAAAATAAACAAAATAAACTCATACATACCTTCCTACGAGCCCCCGTTGGTCCCGCACAGGCCTCATGGTCTGGCAGTGCTGACATCATTCCACTTCCTGGGGACGGGGATGCCGCAGAGCCATCAGCGTATCACCGGCAGTAGCGATGTCCCGCCCCGGTCGGTGATAGGCTGAGCCCACTGTCATGTAAAGAGCTCTGGACGGCTTCTTACATGACAGTTGGCTCAGCCTATCATAGGCCAGGGCGGGACATTGCTACGGCCGGTGATATGCCGATGGCTCTGCGGCATCCCCGTCCCCAGGAAGTGGAATGACATCAGCACTGCCGGACCGTGAGGCCTGTGCCGGACCAACGGGGACTCGTAGGAAGGTATGTATGAGTTTATTTTGTTTATTTTTGAGGCCCGGGCATGGGCATATATAAATGTGTACAACTACAGTTATCCTTTAACTTTTTTTGTTCACTTTTTTTTTGCAGTGTTATAGGGGGGCTATAACACTGCACACACTGATATTTTACCCTGATCCCTGCAAAGCCATAGCTTTGCATGAATCAGCGAGATAGGGGCTCAATTGTTAAAGCCTGTAGCTCAGACTTGGAGCAATCAAATGCCGATCGGACGCGACAGAGCAAGGTAAGGGGGTCACCATTCGCGTTCTAGCTGATCTGAGCCTGACTGAGCTGCCGGAAAGCATTTACTTTCATTTTTAGACGCGCCGATCAACTTTGATCACCGCATCTAAAGGGTCAATAGCGCGCGGCACAACGATCGGTGCTGCACGCTATTAGCCCAGGGTCCCGGCTATCGTTAGCAGCCAGGACTGACCCGGTGTGATGCGGGGTCATGGTGTGACCCCGTTTTAAACACCGGGACCGGGCGTAGGGCGTGCAGGAACACCCTTTGTCCTGAAGGAGTTAAAGTACTATACACAGTGACATACAGTCTGTTTCTTTGTGACAGTGACAACAATTTAATGGGTATTGCAAATGTATCATCAAGATCAGCAGAAGCTTTGCAACTGTAATATGTAACCAAGTTTCTTCTATACAAAGATAGGCAGCACCAAGGGGCGGAAGGAAGATGTGGTGCAGGAAGTTGTCTTCACAATTTAAGGCTGCTGAAAATCTCATCATAATGGTGTCTATTTAATCCCGAAAGTCACTATTTACTGTCCCTTTGACTGCGCTAAAAGCAAAAGCTATAAGTGTGCGCTAGAGTGGGTTTTACTTTGTTCTACAGGTAAATGGTGGTGTCACTGGTGGGTTATCCTTCGGGAATTCAGCATATTAGACATTGGGCATATACAGCTTTTTTATGTTTACATGTGGCTGAGGGGCAATACATAGGTGTAGAAACTATTTACAGCTACACATGTTGTTGTCTTTTACTGCATATGAGATAGCTATTGTGAATATTAAGCATCACACATTACTCTGCCTTTCCTTTATGTACTTGCCTGCCAGATTAAACCATTGATGTAGCAAGTATACACTGTGTTGCTTTGAACCTGTCAACACTGACATTTCCTTTGTATAGTAAATTCCCTAATTCTGTGTATTTTCTAACATTTTATTCTGCATATTGGAGTAATTGATGAAGATATTTGGGGGAGATTTATCAAAATCTGTGCAGAGGAAAAGTTGACCAGTTGCCCATAGAAACCAATTAGATTGTTTCTTTAATCTTTATGTACAATATTACAAGATATCAATAATACAATAATACAAGATATCCAGTGGTAATATACTTATCCCCTATGCGTAGGATAGGGGATATGTGACTGGTTAAGGGGACCCGACCGCTGGGACCCCCTGCTATCTCCCTATGGGGCCCCGACTCGGCCCCGGCTTAACTCGTGTGGGATGTTTCACACACAGCAGGTCAGCCGGTCCAAACAAGGACTCTCCATTTATCTCTATAGTAGAGGCGGAAATGCAGCGTTTGTGTGTCTCTGCCTATCCCATAGAGCTAAATGGAGAAATGTGTTCTGACCAGCTGACGTGCTGGGTACGAAATTTGCTCTAACAGAGCAGAGCCGGGGCCAAGCCAGGGCCCCGAATGGGAAATCGCAGGGGGTCCCAGCGGTCGGACCCGCACAATGAGACACTTATCCCCTATCCTGCAGATCTTCTTTAATCTTCAATCTTCAAAATAAAGCGCAATACAATGATACTAATCCAAACAAGTCAAAGACACGTGTAACAATCTTAATCTTCAATCTTCAAAATAAAGCGCAATACAATGATACTAATCCAAACAAGTCAAAGACACGTGTAACAATGCATAACAAAAAGAACAATGACATCTAGTGAAAATATAATGCCAAATTTCAATTTTAATATAGAGAATGCTGGGACCATTAGGCTCATAGGAGACAACTCTTCCTAATAAGGCACTAGGGTAGGGTAGGGTACAGACAAAACCTAGCATATTATGGGCAACATAAGACTATAAGCAGGGCCATTTGAAGAAATTTGGGGGCCCCAAGCAAAATAGACATGGAGGCCCCCCTCTACTCCCTCCCCACCTTACGCACATAAAGCCTAAAGGAACCACAGCATAGCCATACAGTTCTTACTCCTTACTTCTTACTCTCCCCTCCTCCTCCCTGTGTCCTTCTTTTTCCCCCCATGTCCTTCTTACTCCCCCCTCCCCCTCCGTGTGTCCTTTTAACTCCCCCCTCCCCCTGTCCTTCTTACTCCCTCCTCCCCCTCTCCTTCTTACTCCCCCTTCCCTGTGTCCTTCTTACTCCCCCCTCCCTCCCCCTTCCTATGTTTTTTTTTTACTACCCCCTCCCTATCCACTAAGTTCTCAGTTACCTCCTCCGGCTCCTTCCCTAGACCCTGTAGCATGGCCGAGCTCTTCTACCTCCTGGCTGTCACTCAGTCAGGCCTAGTACTATGTGGTACAGGAGATTCAGTTTCCTGTTCCCAGCCAGACTGAAAGGAAGTGAGCACTCAGTGTACACTTCCTGTCAGTCCAGCCAGGAATAGGAAACTGAATCTCCTGTTCATGTACCACGTGGTACCCAGCTGGACTGACAGCCAGGAGGAAGAGAAGATTGGCCATGCTACGGGAAAGGGGAGGAACTCGTGAGGTGACCAGGAGTGCTGCAGCCACCTGAGGCTCTCTATAGAGCGCTTAGCTGGGCCAGCTCGGGGCCCCAAGCAATTGCTTGGTTTGCCTGTCCTTTTGCAATGGCCTGACAATAAGATACCCTGCCCATCAATAAGAGTCAGGAGGCAATGGAGAAACATCTGCCACCAATCCATAGAAGATAGTGTAGAGAGAAGAGAAGAATACATAAAGCGGGGAAGATGAAAAAAAAGCTTCTTTAATTTTTAAAAGGCCTCTGAAAAATAAAAGAAGTATGCTGATTGGTTGCTATAGGCAACTGGTCAACTTTTCTTCTGCACAGGTTTTGATAAATCTCCCGCCACTGTCATATATTTTTATAAATTCAAGTCTACCCTTTTTCTTTGTAGGAGTTATACACATAGAGACAGTGCCTCATAAAATTGACAGAAAATGTAAATGGTATGGCTCACAGTGGTAGGAGTACACAGATCTCTCTGGCCTCTTCTACAGGAGTGAGCAACTAAGCAGTCTTGAGACCAAATTTATTGAAAAAAAGGATTACAAAGCTTATACCACTTGTCTGATTTCTTACACCATCTCCAGCTATAAGCATTTCATCCTCTCAATACAATTTTCAGTTCATTAGTAATGCTGAAAAAATATATATTTGAAGCATCTGCAGGTAAATCTTGTTAGTACTTTAGTAGTGTGTTATCATATTCCATATTCTTAAATATTACACTTACTAAACTTCTCTACAATACCTCACATTGGGCCATAAACTATAGGGCACAACATGTTTCCTGTGGCTAACATTCATCGGGGGCTAATTGGCAATAGCGTTACTACAGAATTAAGGCAGGTGTGAATACAGAGCATTGACAAGAACTATTATAAGTAGTATGGAGTTTAAGTTTATTTTATCTTTTATTTATTTATTTATTTTTTCAATAAAGTTGGTTTTATAAGTTACCTTACAGCATCAGTGATATTAAGAAATACAAAACATGTGCACTAACAAATAGAATAAGAAAGCCTCTCAACAAAAGAATGCTTGAACTGTACTGTACTGTACGCGCTCTTAATCATACATTCTTGCATGGTACATGCGGGTTTATATAGGTGAGGAACAATTTCGGTCGATCACAGGTCATGTGACCGGCATGGATTAACCCCTTAAACATAGACACAACGTGGTAGAAGCAAGTAAAAATAGATACATAGGTCACTGAAACACAATATACGTATAACATATGATCCAAATAAGGAGACGCATAGAAAAGAAAAACTTTCAGTTACAAAGTATAAGTAACAATGAAGAAATAGAAAAATGGACAAAATTGTTAACATGTTCAAGTACCGAGGATGTCACAGGAATAAACCAAAGATGTATCATGTATGAAGTAGTGATTGTATATATGTTGCTACTCATGATCAAGAATATAAATAATAACGTACAGAGTGAACATCTAAAAATGAATATGTCGCTACTTATAATCAAATATATAAATGGTAACGTATAAAGTGAGCATATAAAAATACATTTATTTAATAATGAAGGATAACATCTTGGCGTTTATTCATGCCTAGAGGGACTCAGGCACATAATCGAGAAGTTTTTTGGATTCTCAAATAATGTACCCGAGTCCCTCTAGGCATGAATAAACGCCAAGATGTTATCCTTCATTATTAAATAAATGTATTTTTATATGCTCACTCTATACGTTACCATTTATATATTTGAATTTGATTATAAGTAGCGACAAATTCATATTTATATGTTCACTCTATACGTCATTATTTATATCCTTGATCATGAGTAGCAACATATATACAATCACTACTTCATACATGATACATCTTTGGTTTATTCCTGTGACATCCTCGGTACTTGAACATGTTAACAATTTTGTCCATTTTTCTATTTCTTCATTGTTACTTATACTTTGTAACTGTAAGTTTTTCTTTTCTACGCTTCTCCTTATTTGGATCATATGTTATACGTATATTGTGTTTCGGTGACCTATGTATCTATTTTTACTTGCTTCTACCATATTGTTTCTATGTGTAAGGGGTTAATCCCTGCCGGTCACATGACCTGTGATCGACTGGAATTGTTCCCCACCTATATAAACCCGCATGTACCATGCAAGAATTGTATGATTGTATCCTCCTTGTCCTATGGATTAAAATCATTTTATCTGCACCGAGCTGGATCCATCTCTCTTTGTTTTTTACAGAATATCATATGGATATACCATAAATGCCTAGAAAGGATTTCCGGCAACTAAAGTGTTTGGTTTGTTTAAAACAAATATGTATCTACAGTAAAAGAGGAGATCCGGAAATAGAAATGAAACATTGACATCTCCAGAGATAAGACCCCGTGATCAATCTATGGTGGTCTGGGCATAATGGGAGTTTTGCAAGAGATTGAGGCACCCTGTTTGGGAAATGCTAGGGCAGGGGATATGCTTTTAAAAACTGGAATACCCCTTTAAATGCTAACAGTGATTTAATATTCCTTATACTCTATAACCAAAGCAGTGCTGTATTTCCCATAGGTTTGTGTTTAGGGCAGCAGTGTCGGGGGGGGGGGGGGGGGGGGGAGCAGCACTTGAGTTAGTATAAAAAATGATAAGTACTTTTGATATAGTTGTTGGCTCAATGCTGTGTTTGATGCATTTTTACAACAGATCTACATTAAAAAACGCAGATGCTTGTGAAATCACCCTAATGGGGTGTATTCAGTCCAAACGCCTAGGGCAACATAATATAATATATACAGTATATATTATCTGATAACATAATATAGTATATATGGCTATGACCAAAAGGTAACATTTAAAGAGCAAAAAGCGTAAATGTAACTGGTAATTGAAACGGCAGTGGAGCAGTGAATCTGCTGAACCTGTGTGGATGATGGCGTGGGCCGTACCAGGGAGTGGAGGCTATGGTGCCGCTTGTTTTCACCAGAGCCCACCGCAAAGCGGAATGGACTTGCTGCAGGAGGCGGCACCCAGGTCGCAACCCCAGATACGACTTGTCCACACAGACTGCAGAGGTGTTACGTGGCACAGGTAAGATGAGGCAAATTCATAGTCTGGACAGGCAAGAGTTCAGGGTAGGCGGCACAGGAGCGTGGTCTGGAACAAAGCTAGGAGGTCAGAGGGCAGGCGGCACAGGAGCAAAGTCAGGTCACAAAGCAAGAGGTCTGGAACACTGTAGACAACACACAACTGGAATGCTTTCTCTAGGGCTAGTAAGCACAAATATCTGGCAAGGACAGGAAGGAAGTGTGGGGTTAAATAGACACAGGACCAGACAAGCACCAATCAATGGTGCGCTGGCCCTTTAAATCTGAGGAAACCGGAGTGTGCCCACCCTAGGAGGCGGGGACGCACACACCGACAGCAGGGAACAATGGAGAGGACAGAGATGCGGATAGGACCGTGAGAGCCCGCCGTTTGCGATGCGGGCACGTCCCGCAATGCGAACCTCGGCAGAGGCAGCAAGGGAGGACTGGGCCGGGGCGCGCTCGCAGCCAGCACATATGGCTGCAGCGCTACTTGTGAAAGTAATTATTTTTATGTATACAGTGTATGCAATAAAGTATTATTTTTTTGCATTATAACCCAGTGCCCTGATACATATAAAAAAGCTAACTATAAAGTATTATTTTTATTAACTTGGAAATCTTTGTTTTGGCTGGGAGACTGTAATTTTGATGCCGGTTCTCTGCTTGCTTTCACTGTGTATGTGTCTATTGATATGTCTTCAGGTTATTTGAGATTTGTTTTTCTGCTTCAAAGTTTAATATATTTTGTAATAACTATGGCAAGAGTCATGCATTTGTTTTCATCACGGTACCTTGTACATCTCAGTAATAGCAAAAAATTGTATTAAATAAGTTCTATGAAAGTTTAACACGAGTTCTAACACACAAGTTTTGTACAAGGTGCTAAGGAGGGATTTCATGAGGCAGAGAGGTGAAAACTCAGGTCTCGACTGCTTAACCCCTTAGACGCTGGCCTGTGTTTACTGGTAATGGCAACTGGGGGCCTTGGCCTCCATTACAGCAATGATTGTGCATGTGTCCAACTATGCAAATGTGTCCTGGGTGATCCCGGGAAATTGTTTTTTTTTAAGAGAAGGTACTTTTAATAAGATACTATAAATGGGATGTTCTCATGGAAACAATGCCAAGTGTCTGAATATCCTTAGGTTATTGAACGGAATGTGTCATTAAAAAATTACCTATAGTTTAAAGGATTTTTATTATCAAGATAAATGTGGCTAAACTGATTCATTATGTGAAATAAAACTTACTTGCAAATACAAGTAATTATCAGACATCAATCTTTTCAGAAATACATCCCTACCAATATTGGCTGGATGATCTATTGTTTTTTGCTTGTTGTCATGCAATATGTCCATTTGCTCAGTTTTCTTTACACACAGTGAATATACAGCAGCATATCCAGCTGCTACACTGCCTAAAGTACACTTACATACTGATATTTGAGGGAGTCTGGCTAAATATTTACTGGCCAGGATGAGGTAAATATACTGTACCTATGTACTTTTATAGCTAACTATATTCAGGGACATTTATCATTGTTGCTTTGGTAAGCGAGTTCTGTAGTCATTTTTTCTTGCTTCAGTTTTGCTTATGTATGATGTATTTATCATACTATCAGAGGGGGTTGATAAATTTGGCTCACATAAGCAAAGACCAATAAATAACTTCAAAACACCACTGGGAAACACCACTTCCTCTCCTCTGTGTGTATTAAAAGTTTTTACCACTTGTTTTTTACCTAAATGTACTAAACAATTTTTTGTGCTTTACTTCTTCTAATTTCAGATCCATGTATGCAAAGGACTTCTATGTCTTCAGTGGACTACGTAGATGACCAGTATTTACATTTTTTTTTTAATTAAGAAAATTAAATGCTTTAGGGGGAGTGTTCATTTGGGAAATTTTTTTAAACGTATTGTGTTTTTAATTAAATTTACTTTAAAGGCTTAGTAGTGGAAGCTGTCTTACAGACAGAATCCATTACTAAGCAGGGGATTAGTGTTAGCCTCAAAAACAGCTAGTGCTAACCCCCAATTATTACCCCGTTACCCATTGCCACAGGGGTGCAGGGAAGAGCCGGTACCAACAGGCCCGGAGCATCAAAAATGGCACTCCTGGGCCTAGGTGGTAACAGGCTGGCATTATTTAGGCTCGGAAGGGCCAGTAATAATGTTCCTCGCCCACCCTGGTAATGTCAGGCTGTTGCTGCTTGGTTAATATCTGTCTGAGAATGAAAATATAGTGAACCACACACATCTTTTTGAAATAATAATAATAAAAAAAAGTGTGTGGTTCCCCGTATTTTCATTCTCAGCCAAATATCAACCAAGCTGCAACAGCCTGACGTTACCAGGGTGGGCTAGGACCATTGTTACTGGCCCTTCCATAATGCCAGCCTGTTACTGCCTAGACCCAGGAGCGCCATTTTTCATGCTCCAGGCCTGTTGGTACGGCTCTTTACGGCACCCCTGTGGTGTCGGGTACTGGGGTAATAATTGGGGGATAGCTGTAGCTGTTTTTGAGGCTAACGCTAAGCCCTGGCTTTGTAATGGATTCCGTCTATAAGACAGCTTCCACTACTAAGCCTGTAAGGTAAATAAAATAAATAAAAAAACACAGCAAAAACGTTTATTCCAAAAAAAACACTCCCCCACAAGCCCTTGTTAACCATTTTATTAATATTTATAGTCCTCTGCATATACGGATCTGAAATAACAAAAATATGTTAGTACATTTATAGGACTCTCCCCTGGGGAGAACGCCCATAAAGCAGTGTTTCCAAACAGGGAGCCTCCAGCTGTTGCTAAGCCTTTGGCTGTCTGGAAATGATGGGTGTTTTAATTTAGCAACAGTGAGCCTCCAGTTTAGCAACATCTGGAGTCTCTCTGTTCCTAAACTACAACTCCCATGATGGGAGTTGTAGTTTAGCAACAACTGGAGACACCCTGTTTCTTAACTACAACTTCCATGATGGGAGTTGTAGTTTAGAAACAGCTGAAGGCACCCCATTTCTAAACTACAACTTCTATGATGGGAGTTGTAATTTAAAAAAAGCTGGAGGCACCCTGGTTTTAAAATGTGGGCCGCTTCTGACACCAGCCCACTAACTGTTGTAGGACTACAACTCCCAGCATGCCCTTACAGTAAGGACATTCTGGCACTTGTAGTTGCAACTCTTGGGCGGGTGGTTGATACAGGCCAGTGGCCGGGGCATCGGAGGGCTCCCAGAAATATGAAACTACTCTATAATTTCATATTTCCCAGGAGGTGCCATGATTGGCCAGTTGATCTCGGCCAAACACCGCACCGCCCGGGAAATATGAAATAAAAGTGTAGTTTCATATTTCTGGGAGCCCCCCGCTGCCCCGGCCCCTCATCTAATCTCCCCCCTGTAAACCCGCCGCTGCTCATCTCCCCCCAGCCGCCGCTCATCTCGCCCCCTGCCGCTCATCTCTCCCCCACCGCCACCTCTCATCTCCCTCCCCTGCCGCCGCTAATCTCCCTCTGCAGCTCATCTCCCCTCAGTCACCGCTCATCTCCCCCAGCCGCCACTCATCTCTCCCCGCCACTGTACATCTCTCTCCACTGCCGCTCCTCTCTCCTCACCGCCGTACATCTACCTCCACTGCCGCTCATCTCTCCCCGCCGCCGCACATCTATCCCCGCCGCCGCACATCTTCCCCCGCTGCGGCTCATCTCCCCCTCCCCGGCAGTGGGTTATGATTATGGGGGAGAGGGAGAGATGAGCAGTGGCGGTGGGTTAAGATTACGGGGGAAGATGAGATAAGAGGCTGGGGCAGCGGAGGGCTCCCAGAAATATGAAACTACACTGTTTTTTCATATTTCCCGGGCGGTGCCGTGATTGGCCGAGACCAACTGGCCAATCACGGCACCACCCGGGAAATATGAAATTGCCACAACTACAACTCCCAGCATGTCCTCACTGTAAGGGCATGCTGGGAGTTGTAATCTTGCAACAGTTAGTGCGGGCGTGATATGAACAGCTGTAGGGAGAAGATGAGCAACGGCGGGGGGAAGGGAGATGAGCGACGGCGGGAGGGAGAGATGAGTGGAGGTGGGTTAAGATTACGGGGAGATGAGTGGAGGGGGGAGATATGTGATTTAAAGGGAGCGGTGGGAGGGGAGATGAGCAGGTGCCCAGGCTCCTTTATGCAGCTGTGATTTCATATTTCCTGCCAGGGCCGTGATCTCAGCTTCCAGTGGGAAATATAAAATTCTGCTCTCCAAAGCCGTTTTGTAAGCCAGGTCCGGGTTGGCTTACATTTACGCTGCTTTGGAGGCGGTTGTGACTTTTTCTGCGACTTTCGCACTTGATAAATCCCTGACCACTGCAAAGTGAAAACTGAAATTTGCTTAGGTAAGCTCCTTTGTAGATTTTTGTTTACAGCCAAAAGTCGCACAAAAAAGGCGCAAATGCGACTTTTTGTGTGACTTTTGCAAGCAAAAAAAGAGCTCTAAATCCCTTGATAAATGTCCCTCATTATGTTTGTAACACTAAATCCACAAAGCAGTAGCAAAATATTATTCACTATGATAACACTGTATACTCTGTAAAGAGATTATATAACTTTTGGATGTTAAATATTAACAAAAACTACAGCATACCATGCAAAAAGGAATGCTCGTATAGTTCTTTAGACACATAAATAAAAAGTTATAGGAGTCCGAATATATGAATGCAATTTTTTTAATTAAATTGGGCATTTGTGAAATGATTCTGACCTACAGAATCAAGTTAAATATAGTGCATTTTCAACCCAACAATATGCCCTTTTAATTATAATATATAGTAAACTGAAGGGTTCCAATAACGAGTATAGCTCGTCCCTCAAAAAACAAGTCCATATTCAGCCCTGTTGTCTTTGTTTTGGCTCTTAGAATGTGAGGACAAAAATAAAACTGAAAATTGGCTGAATCTTTAAAGGAAAACTGCCAATACACTGGGTTATAGTGTGGGTTAACAGGAGTCCAATGAGGGGTCATTAATTTGAATATGTGCTGACATATGTCACCCAGAAGATCCTCTACTGAATTCAGTGAATCGCGCACAGGGTGCGGGTCTCTGCTGGCTCAATTTACATATTCATCTTCTGTGACCCACATGCTAGTGAGGCAGAGTCACAGACAATGACTATGTAAATTAAAGGACATGTCACTTGTCACTTTTCCTATTGTATCTGTTCCGGGCTGCAAAAAAATAAAGAAAATAAGCTTTCTCTTGCCTGTCTAGGCTCCCCCGGTGCTCCGGTACAGGTGTTCTGTCCCCGGGCTGTATTCTTCTTACTTCCTGTTAGCCCGGCATGTCACACGGAGCTTCAGCCTATCACTGGCCGAGGCTGGAGATCGCTGCGGCCGGTGATAGGTTGAAGCTCTGTGTGACGTGCCGGGCTAACAGGAAGTAAGAAGAATACAGTCCGGGGACCGAACACCGGTACAGAAGCACCGGGGGAGCCTAGGCAGGTAAGAGAAAATTTTTTTCTTTTATTTTTCAGCCCGGAACGGATAAAATAAGAAAAGTGAGCACCGGACATCTCCTTTAAGCAGGAGGAACCCTGCATCATGTGCGCAATTCACTGAATTCAGCAGAGGATCTTCTGGGGCACATATCTCAGGACCTACTGGACATATTTAGGTAAGTGACCCCTCATCGGTCTCCTCTTCACCCACACTATAACCCAGTGTATAAGGTTTAGTGTGGGTGAACAGGCTGACAGTTTTCCTTTAAAGGGTCAGATGATGTCCTTCTATCTGAATCTGTCAATGATGTCCTCATTTTCAGATCACACATATAGATGTTAATAGTGGTGATTTTTACAAGATGACAATAATGATATATTTGATTGAACTATGACTATTACAGAAATCCCTTTCATCATATACATTATATACAAAAGTTCATTTTCTAGTACCAGGGATAAAATGTTGATTTTATTTGCTACCAAAGAGTACATTTATTAAAGAAGTATGTTGGTGGAAAATATATATATATTTTTTTTAAATCAACTGGTGCCAGAAAGTTAAACAGGTTGTAAATTACTTCTATTTAAAAATCTTAATTCTTCCAGTACTTATCAGCTGCTGTATACTACAGAGGAAGTTCTTTTCTTTTTTAATTTCTTTTCTGTCTGACCACAGTGCTCTCTGCTGACACCTCTGTTCATGTCAGGAACTGTCCAGAGTCGGAGAGGTTTGCTATGGGGATTTTGCTCCTGATCTGGACAGTTCCTGACATGGACAGAGGTGTCAGCAGAGAGCAGTGTGGTCAGACTTAAAAGAAATTAGTAAAGAAAAGAACATCCTCTGTAGTATACAGCAGCTAAGTACTGGAAGGATTAAGATTTTTTTATAGAAGTAATTTACAAACTTATTTAACTTTCTGGCACAAGTTGATTTAAAAAAAATAAAAATAATGTTTTCCACCGAAGTACCCCTTTAAAGCAAAGAGGAGGCAAAATACAATAATGTCCAAAGTTATCTTTTACAGTGACAGAAATTGTACAACAGATTAAAATTCTACATATGTTTAGTAAGCACCCTCTGTCTCCTTTTGAGCACCACATTTACAATAATTTGTTGTATAAGGTAGGCTATTTACTACCACAGTTGTCATGTTCTGCAACAACCCTCAAACTTAAACACTGCTTACAATGGCCTCATACAACTTCATTGACATGGCACATAATATGTTATGGCTACTGAAATAACAATGACACGTCAGCAAGTTATCCCCTGTTCACAGTATAGGGCATAACTAGCAGATTGTTGGGGGTCCCACTGTTAGGACCCCACACCGATCCCAAGAATGCCAGTAAACTTAACCCTCCCCCCACCAAAAAAATAAAATGATTATGCTGTGCATGTATGGGCACCACTAGAGATGAGCGAATCGAAGCTGACAAGCCCGAATTTGTTACGAATTTCAGGAAATGTTCGATTCACAATGAATGGGAATATTGCCGCGATTCTATAGCGCAAATCACTTCATTAAACTACATTTACTGCGGTGCAGGCTTCAGGGCATCTAACATGACGGATCCACATGTCAGTACATGGGGCAAGGAACGCTGGGAAGGCAAGGCAGGAAGGGAAGTAGGCAGGGTGACCCTGAATCACATACAGGATGCAGCCTATCAACAGCCAGTAACCCCTGTGATGTCACAGCCCTATATAATCAGCAGCCATATGGCAGCCAGCCTCATTACAATGCTCTGCAGAAAGATCAAAGGACGCAGAGCCTGTGTGTGTGTGTTACAGCAGACAAAAAAACGCAGTCCGGCAGCATTTAAAATCCTCCTAGTCACATCAGCGTTCTCGCATAGTTTTTTTCACTGAAAAGGATTTTTACCGCAGCTGCCGGCATAAACCTCCCAGTCACTTTCTTCGGCATAGTATTACAGAGAGGGGTAGATAGCTGTGTGTTGCCTCATACATTTCAACAAGCTATCTCAACTTCATAAACCTTTGCAGAGGAGGCAGTAATAATTTTTCAGCGCAATTCTGTGTCTTTGTTCCACCAAAAATCATCTGCTCGTTATACTAGTCTGTAGACGGTATAATACACAGCAGTCCATTCCTAATAGTCTTTGACAGAGTGCAATTTTGTGTATAGTACGCACCTTTTTTTTTTGGCTGTAGCCCTGTTGTGTACTGCTGGTGTTATACAAAAATAAGTTTTTTTTTTAAGCGTACTGTAGCGCATTTTTCTGCCCTCATAAGTGCATACCGCATACGTACATCTACAGTGGGGATCAAAAGTTTGGGCACCCCTGGTTAAAAAATTTCTGCCCTCATAAGTGCAAACCGCATACATACATCTACAGTGGGGATCAAAAGTTTTGCCACCCCTGGTAAAAAATTGTATTAATGTGCATAAAGAAGCCAAGGAAAGATGGAAAAATCTCCAAAAGGCATCAAATTACAGATTTGACATTCTTATAATATGTCAACAAAAATCAGATTTTATTTTCATCATTTACACTTTCAAAATAACAGAAAACAAAAAAAAATGGCATCTGCAAAAGTTTGGGCACCCTGCAGAATTAATATCTTGTACTGCCCTCTTTGGCAAGTATCACAGCTTGTAAACGCTTTTTGTAGCCAGCCAAAAGTCTTTCAATTCATGTTTGAGGTATCTTTGCCCATTCTTCCTTACAAAAGTCTTCCAGTTCTTTGAGATTTCTGGGCTGTCTGTCACGCACTGCTCTTTTAAGGTCTATCCATAGATTTTCAATTATGTTGAGGTCAGGAGATTGTGAAGGCCATGGCAAAACCTTCAGTTTATGCCTCTTGATTAGTGTTGCTCGCTAATATTCGCAATGCGAATTTTATTCGCGAATATCGCATATTCGCAAATTTGCGGATATTCGCGCATATAGCACTATATATTCGAAATTATGAATATTCGTTTATTTTTTTATTTTATTTTTTTCCACAGTACACCCTCTCTGCTTCCAGCTTGTGTGGTGTAAAGAAGGCTCTAATACTACTGTGTGAGACTGGCGTGCGAATATTTGCATATGCTTATGCTAATTTTTATATATGCTAATTTTAGCATATGCGAATTTTCGCATATGCGAAAATAAAACGCGAATATAACGAATATGCGAATTTAGCGAATATATGACGAATATTCGTCCATATATTTGCGAAATATCGCAAATTCGAATATGGCCTATGCCGCTCAACACTACTCTTGAGGTAATCCCCCGTGAATTTCGGGGTGTGTTTAGGATCATTATCCATTTGTAGAAGCCATCCTCTCTTTAACTTCTGCTTTTTCCACAGATGGCATCAAGTTAGCATCCAAAATTTGCAGAAATTTTTATTTAATCCATTTTTCCTTCTACTCGTGAGATGTTCCCTGTGCCACTGGCTGCAATACAACCCCAAAGCATGATTGATCCACCCCATGCTTAACAGTTGGACAGAGGTTCTTTTCATTAAATTCTGTTCCCCTTCTTCTCCAAACGTACCTTTGCTAATTTCGGCCAAAAAGTTAAATTTTAACCCCTTAAGGACACATGACGTTCTCATACGTCTCCATTTCCGAGTCCTTAAGGACACATGACGTATGAGAACGTCATGCGCTTTCCAGGCCCCCCACAGCCATCGTTCAGCAGGAAATCGTTCAGCAGGCATCGCGGCATATCGCCCAGGGGGGTCATGATGACCAATGATATACAATTCAGCCCAGCGATCTGCGGCAGATTCCGGGTCAATCGGGTCTCCAATGACCTGGTGACCCGGAATATTGTAGAGCGTTTTTCTGCCCTCATCAGTGCAAACTGCATAAGTACATCTAATTAGTGCACTATTTTGTACCAGTTAATCTGCCAAGGGCCTACATACTGTGAAAGGACATACAAAAGTAATTTCCTATTGGTGTTTTACAAGAATACAGAGTTTTTAGGCGTATTGTAGAGCATTTTTCTGCCCTCAACAGTGCATGCCACATACGCACATCTAAGTAGTGTACTATTTAGATGTAACTACCTGTTAATCTGTCAAGGTCCTACATACTGTGGAAGGACAGGCAAAAATAATCACCAGCTGATGTTTTACTAAAAAGGAGATTTTTATGCTTACCGTAAAATCTCTTTCTCGAAGGATCCATTGGGGGACACAGACTATGGGTATATGCTGCTGTCTCTAGGACGTTCGACACTATGGCAACAAGAAAAGTCGGCTCCTCCCAGCAGGGTATACCTGCCCACAGGCACCTGAGGTAATCAGTTTTAGTCCCAGAGCAATAGGAGAAGACCGACAGGTCCAGAAAAAAACCACAGACTGTCCGAGCAACCGGAAGAAAAGGTAACTGAACACACCCGTGGACAGATGACTGAAATAGAAACACCAGAACAGGGTGGGAGCTGTGTCCCCCAATGGATCCTTCGAGAAAGAGATTTTATGGTAAGCATAAAAATCTCCTTTTCTCTATCGGCTCCATTGGGGGACACAGACTATGGGACGTACCAAAGCCGTCCCTTGGGTGGGCAAGGAAATCAGTCAGGTGGACAGCTGGACCACCGCAGCCTGCAACACCTTACAGCCCTGAACAAAAAAAGGAGTCACACTGCCGAAAGGAAGAAGTCACTGAGAGATAGGTCCGAACAGCCCTCACCTACTTTCAGAAGAACTTACCTAATGGAGTCTTCAGTCATGAAGTCTGCAGTCGGCATTTTGTCACCTGCATCATGGCGGGCTTGAAAAGCGAGACAAGCAGGGAAAGATGGGGGACCCATGAGGTACAACCCCAGACGCTGACCGTTGGCGAGAGGGGGTTAACAGTACATCCAAGATGCCTGCCACCTCTCGCAATGGGGAAACAGTGAACACTAAGTTCCTGAGTTCCCTTCTGAAAACAGGAAAGAAAAAGGAATAAAAAAGCTAACACATTCACTAACTAGGAAAATAAAAAATATGGAGAGAACTCCAGACCGTGTCTACCTCCTTAGACACTAAGCAAAAACTGATTACCTCAGGTGCCCGTGGGCAGGTATACCCTGCTGGGAGGAGCCGACTTTTCTTGTTGCCATAGTGTCGAACCTCCTAGAGACAGCAGCATATACCCATAGTCTGTGTTCCCCAATGGAGCCGATAGAGAAATAATTTCTGAAGCGTATTGTTCTACCGTCATATACGCAATAAGTATGCCAGGCAGAGTAGAGAAACTTCTATTTCAAAATCTTAAATTTAAATTTAAAAATCATACATTTCAATGGTTTCCTCATGCTGCTCCCAACTCCTGGCTGTGCCATTCACAGACTATATGGTCTCTAGTGATGAGTGGCATTGCCCATATTTGAATTTGCGATATTTCACGAATATATAGACGAATATTCATCCTATATTTGCAAATTTAGCGTATTTGTTATATTCGCACATGTGAATGTGTATATTCGCGTATTTGAGGAAGAAAACAGTGAGGGGGTGGGCAACTTTACTATTGGTTGCTAGGGATGTTGTTGATAACCTCTGACAAGTGTATTTGTATCATTCTAATTGGCCCACAAGTGAAAAGAAAGAATATGCAAATATTCACATATGCGAATATGCGCATATGGGAATATTCACAAATGCGAACATGCGCATATGCGGAAAAAAGTGAATATTCGTAATTTCGAATATATAGCAAATATATTCGCAATATTTGTGAATTTGCAAATTTGCGATATTCACGATAAAAATTTGAAATGCGAATAATCGCACCCAACACAAATGGTCTCCTCATGTTCCAGCCAACTTCAGGCTGTGTCATTCAGGCAATATATGGTTTACTGATGCCGCTGCTGAGACTGGGAATAAAAATTTTGTTATGGTAGCACTAGCTACCCAAAATCTTTGGTTTAAATTTCAGAATTCATCTTTTAATCTTAGGGATTGTGAAGTCCTAGTGTCTATTCATGCTGCTGTTAACTCCTGGCTGTGCCATTTAGACACTATATGGTCTCCTCATGCCTCAGCCAACTACAGGCTGTGTCATTCAGCCAAAATATGGTTTACTGATGCTGCTGGGTCTTTGTCTGGGACAAAAAAAATCTTTATGGTAGCACTAGCTACGATAAATCTTCACTTTAAATTTCAAAATTCATCTTTTAATCTTAGGGATTGTGAAGGCCTACTGTCTACTCATGCTGCTGCCAACTCCAGGATGTGTCATTCAGCCACTATATGGTCTCCTCATGCTGCCAACACCTCCACGCTGTGTCATTCAGCCACTATATGGTCTCCTCATGCTGCCAACACCTCCACGCTGTGTCATTCAGCCACTATATGGACTCCTCATGCTGCCAACAACTCCACGCTGTGTCATTCAGCCACTATATGGTCTCCTCATACTGATGCCACCTCCAGGCTCTGTCTTTGTGCCACTCTGCGGCAGTGATTCTAAAAGCGATGCCGGTAATCTGCATGTTATTCTGAATAACAGTATTATTTAACAACCACAGCACACTCCATATGCGTGTTAGAACAAAGCAAAGTGTCACCACTTTCTTTTCTCAGTGGGGCTATGGGGCTTTTGAACACTGCCGAGGGATAGGCAATGGAGCCCGCTACATACACTGTTGCTGGTCGCAGGACAAGTATACTTTGTCAATAGGTCAAAATTGTGTCTGGTTTTGCCATAGTTTCAGCCCCCAGCTGCAGCACATGGACAGGGGGATGCTGTTTGTGAAATAAGGAGATGTTTTTTTTTTTTAAATCTTGAACAGTACTAACAAAAAACAAAGTTGCACATCCCTGAACCGATTGTTATTCAGCTTTATCATGCATCACTTGACACACAGATTGAACTATTAGTAGAGTCATCTGTTCAGCAAATGTCAGCATGATGGAAGGTCAATGTAAAATCCACTTAGAGTCCACACTCGGGTATACGGCAGATGTTACAAGATATCCTTATATTAGGACAGATTTCTTTCATTTGTTGGTTTGTAAGCTGTTTCACTAAGGGCATTACTTGTATTGTTTATACATTTCAGAATCTCAGATCTCGTCTGACACTTCCTAATCTGTTGGTGTCAGTGGGATTACAGACAGGGGTTCTTGTTTATAGTATCACTGAACTGTTTTGACTTTTTAGTGTGGAAATGACAAACAATGGGATGACGGAATGTGTATGTGACAAGTGTCTTGTCAGAACAGCTCTTCTGAGTCAAGGCAATGTAATTCTCTGAGCATAATTGGACCCCTGGGTAAACTCCATTTTACCCTCAGAACACTTTATTGTTTGATATAGATGCATCATGATTCCATTTCAGAGTAAAGGACTTGATAGTCTCCTATTTATTTTTAAGAAGAACTTCATGTACAATGGTAATAGTTTGACGTATATTACCAGTTCTTGTTCATGCCTGGAGGACATATGCCTAGGATATGCTATTAAAATACTTAATTCTATATTTAACTCTTTACAGTATGATGCATATTTACATTGAAGGTGTTATCCAGGAATAGAAAAACAGAGCTAATTTCTTTTAAAAACAGATCACCGTCTGTCTCCAGGTTGGGTGTGGTTTTACAATTTGGCTCCATTTACTTCAATGGAACTAAGCTGCAGAACCACACCCAACCTTGATACAGATGGGGAGCAGTCTTTTAAAGAAAGTAGCTCTGTTTTTCAATTCCTGGATAACCCCTTTAAGTTGTTGGTCACAGCTTCTGCCATCACTGCCCCTACTGGGTGTTGAAAAAAAGAACAGGGGCCCCACTTGATATATTGGTTGTTCAGCTGAATTTTATGTGCACAGGCTATAATGTGTTGATATACACAGGTTTTCCAATACATTATACTTAAATAAGAAACATTTAGGGTCTTTTCACAGGTACAGTTTCCTACGCATATTTGACGCACAGAATTTAAAGCTGCAGATTTGAAGCTGTGTTCACTCATTGAGTTTACATTAAAAACTGCAGCATTAAATCAGCAGCTTTAAATCCTGCACATCAAATATGTGCAGGATACTATATGAATACACCCTAAGGGTACGCTCACACATATAGGATATACTACATACACTGCTCAAAAAAATAGAGGGAACACTTCAACAACACAATGTAACTCCAAGTTAATCACACTTCTGTGAAATCACACTGTTTACTCAGGAAGCAACACTGATTGATAATCAATTTCACATGCTGTTGTGCAAATGGAACAGACAACAGATGGAAATTATAGGCAATTAGCAAGACACCCCCAATAAAGGAGTGGTTCTTCAGGTGGTGACCACAGACCACTTCTCAGTTCCTATGCTTCCTGACTGATGTTTTGGTCACTTTTAAACACTGGCAGTGCTTTCACTCTAGTGGTAGCATGAGACAGAGTCTACAACTCACACAAGTGGCTCAGGTAGTGCAGCTCATCCAGGATGGCACATCAATGCGAACTGTGGCAAGAAGGTTTGCTGTGTCTGTCAGCGTAGTGTCCAGAGCATGAAGGTGCTACCAGGAGACAGGCCAGTACATCAGGAGACATGGAGGAGGCCGTAGGAGGGCAACAACCCAGCAGCAGGACCGCTACCTCTGCCTTTTTGCAAGGAGGAGCAGGAGGAGCACTGCCAGAGCCCTGCAAAATGACCTCCAGCAAGCCACAAATGTGCATGTGTCAACTCAAACGGTCAGAAACAGACTCCATGAGGGTGGTATGAGGGCCTGACTTCCACAGGTGGGGGTTGTGCTTACAGCCAACACCATGCAGAATGTTTGGCATTTGCCAGAGAACACCAAGATTGGCAAATTTGCCACTAGCGCCCTGTGCACACTGAGCACATTTGACAGATGTGACGCCTGGAGAACGTTCTGCTGCCTGGAACATCCTCCAGCATGATCGGTTTGGAAGTGGGTCAGTAATGGTGTGGGGTGGCATTTCTTTGGGGGGCTGCACAGCCCTCCATGTGCTTGCCAGAGGTAGCCTGACTGCCATTAGGTACCGAGATGAGATCCTCAGACCCCTTATGAGACCATATGCTGGTGCTGTTGGCCCTGGGTTCCTCCTAATGCAAGACATTGCTAGACCTCATGTGGCTGGAGTGTGTCAGCAGTTTCTGCAAGAGGTAGGCATTGATGCTATGGACTGGCCCGCTCGTTCCCCAGACCTGAATCCATCCACTAATGCCACGTTGCACCACAGACTGTCCAGGAGTTAGCGGATGCTTTAGTCACGGTCTGGGAGGACATCCCTCAGGAATCCATCCGTCACCTCATCAGGAGCATGCCCAGGTGTTGTAGGGAGGTCATACGGGCAAGTGGAGGCCACGCACACTCCTGAGCCTCATTTTGACTTGTTTTAAGGACATTACATCAAAGTTGGATCAGCCTGTAGTGTGGATTTCCACTTTTATTTTGAGTGCGACTCCATATCCAGACCTCCATTGGTTGATAAATTTGATTTCCATTGATAATTTTTGTGTGATTTTGTTGTCAGCGCATTCAACTATGTAAAGATGAAAGTATTTCCTATGATTAGTTCATTCATTCAGATCTAGGATGTGTTATCTTAGTGTTCCCTTTATTTTTTTGAGCAGTGTACTGCATATTTTCTGCTGCTGATTTTGCTACCTATTGACTTCAATGGGCAACAACATCAGCTGCAGAAAATATGCAGCAAAGTATGCGGATGCGCCAATGGCAGTCACAGAGTTACTGGCTGTGGCCGTGGAGCTCTCTGTGTCCACTTGTACCGGCGGATTTCCCGCTGAAAAAGCAGACACATACAGCTCCCTGGCCACAGCTGGAAGCTCGCTCTGCAGTCCTTCTGTAACTGCCGTCAGCACATTCACAGCATGAAATACGCTGCGGTTGTGCCTCGTGTGACCCTGCACTAAAGGTGTATTCACACGTACAGAATCTTGCACCTATTTGAAGCGGCTGCAGATTTCCGTGTAAACTAAATGACTGCATCATTGATTTTGGTGCAGAAACACTCCACATTTTCTGCAATTGATTTGCTGCAGATCTACAGCAGATTCCCAGTATCTGCAGCATCTGCACATACCCTAGAGACTGCAATGTTAATTATTAAGTTGAATGATAACATCATTTAACTCTTTAATATCAATTTTTCTATGTCTTTCACTGTCAGATTTTAAAATGTATAACTTTTATTTTTCTGTAGACATAGCATAGGAGAACTTTTTTTTTTGCAAAACAAATTTAACTTTTTGCCACCTGGCACCATTGTGGGGCTCATTTCCATTGTTTACTAACTTTTAGTACCTCTTTTTAGCATTCTAAATTTATGTTGTTCTCTGTGTGATAAAAATAACATTTAACTGCCAACATTATAGTATTTCTTTCTTATTTCTTTTTTTTACTTTTGTCTTCTTTTTTTTCACAATTTTGGCACAAAAAAACCCTGTTGCCACATTCAAAAACCTATAACCTTTAAGTTTTCTTTTGACAGAGCTTTATGAGGGAATGTTTTTTTGCAGAATTTTTTTTTTTTTTTTTTATTGATGCAACTTTGGGGTACTTATGATTTTCTTTCTTTTCTATTTTTTGGAAGGTGAATTGACAAAATACAACAATTCTGGTGTTGTTTTTAATTTTTATTTCACAGTGAACACCATGCCTGATAAGTATAGTGATTATTTATAGTACAGGTTGTTATAGTTCAGGATGTTGTATTGCATATACATGATATCCCTTAGGGGGCCTTTATTAGGCCCCAGCTGACTTAGAAACCAAACAGCACCTGGCGATTGGATCTCTGAGTGCCAATAGGATTATGGATGACCAGAAATAACTTGGTTGCTTCAATTACAGTTTGACTAAGGGGGTATTGAAGGTTTCTCTGCTCCTAGTAGTTAGAGCAGGTGCCCACTTTTTATGCACCAGCTCCCATGATACTTGGCACAGGAGACCAGTAGTGGGCTCTTCCAACCCTACTGGAAAAAAAAGATGTCTTGTGGTCACTAAGGGGTTAAAAAATGTATATTTAAAAAGTTAAAATATACAGCTCTTTTAAATAAACAGATATAAAAATTTATAACATATGAAAACATGCACAGTACAATTTTGGTATCTTATAGTTTATGATATATATATATATATATATATATATATATATATATATATATATATGTAGTAAAGGGCACAGCTAATTTTTTTCTCATTCTTCTCCCCCCAAAAATCTATAAATACAATGATAAATATCCTTTATATGATGAAAATATGGAAATTATGAAGTTCTCATTTTGGTGCACCAGAAGGTATACTATCCCCTTGTTCCAATACAAAACAGCCATGACTAGAGGACAGAACTGAAGCAATATTGGGGAAGTCTTGTCAGCCATTCACATGGTAGATAAAGTCATTTCACCCTAAACATAAATTGGTGTGCATCTCTGATTCCAATGGGAGGAGCTGCTCTGAAGCACCGACCGCTGCTCTAATAGGTATAGTGTAACCTAACCTAAAATGTATAGTCTTATCTAACAGAGAATTCATATTCTGAAAAACTGCTATTATATACAGTAGTTGATCACATATTTTCATGTACGGTAATAGCATAATATGTTCTCATGTTTTCGCTGTTATTCATTTCCTTAATGGATTATGTTTTGTCTTTGTATAAGAAAACATATGGTTTTAATATTTTCTTAGATGTGAATATGATAATTTGGTTTAAATGAAAAACACGAAGCTCTCAAAAATCCTGTTAATTTCATGCTATGAACAAATATAGACAGTGACATAATAAAATGCCCTTATAAAATACAGTAAACGTCTAGCGGCACTCGGTAATGTCTATTAGGATCACGGCACTCTAAATTACAATGCTGGCTCTGGTGCATTAGACAGCTGACTATGCTGCAGTAAATCTCAGTTATTACTAATTATCATTTTCATGCCATCTAGATTGCTGCAAACAGAAATGGAAATGCCCCCATCATAATGATATTACATTTTAAATAATTAAACCATTTGCCAGCAAAAAAGTAAAAATTGCAAGTACTAAGAACATCATTTTGTCATTGAACATTATTGTTATTGCTTATTAAATGATGTGTATAATTGCTCTTCACTTTCACAGCCTTATGTAAGGGGGGATTATTACTGGGGCTTTATTATCCAGCCAGCAAGTTTTGGATTTAACCTTCATTTACGCAGAGTATCACAAATTTTTGCTGCAGATAACGCCTAATAATTTTTTAATTGCTACTTATAAACTCTGGCCAAAGCTCTATTACTGCCCAATAATGTCATCATTTTCACCTCCTTCCCATTCCCTATCTCAAAAAATATGTATCCAATTGCCGTAGAGGATGGCACTTACTGATCTTTACCCACACACAAATAGATGTAAAGGATCATGTAACATCAGACATGTCAGTGTAAAGAGAGTCTAGTTGTAAATATTTTCCTGTGTAATGATGAACTAAATTCAGTGAAAAACTGGGGTTTCTTGAGCCTTAGCCTCTATATGCTGTGTATATAGAACATGTGAACATCCACTCTTAAATATATTGCAATGTTTGTTATAGCCAAATTCATTATTGGGTGTTTACCACCCGATTGGCAGAGGGCGTACATGTATGCTCTATGCACATTTGGTTAACAGAAAGTGTGCTCATGGCCTAAGCACGCTTCATACCTGGTGAGTAACAACTGTTATCAGCAGCTGAGACTCAGCGCTAATGCCAGACACTGGCAATCGCACTAATGTCTGGCATTAATCCTCTAGATGCCCCTATCAAAGCCAATTGTAGCATTATATATATATATATATATATATATATATATATATATAAAACTTTTTTTTCTTATAAATTACCATACCATCAAAAAGAAACAACGTCAATTACAAATCATTAACCCCCAAACCCCGCCCCCGACCCTCCCCACCCTTCAGCCTGGCATTACTATCATGCACTCTCTACAAAATCAAGGAAACCACCTCTAATTTTTCCATAGAGACCACAATTCCATTTCCTTAATTCCTCTCTTTCTATCCTTATATAGGATTTCTTCATATTTTTTAACCTTATTAACCAACCCTATCTATTCTTTCCCTATTGGTACACTCGGCAGCAACTTTCTAAGTAAGACAATCTTTGCTAGACCGATTATTTTGAATATCACTTTTCCATGATCTTTTATTCCTATCCCTAAAATTGCACATCTCGCTTCAAATGGGAGAATAACTTTAAAATTCCAATTGTGGCATCTTAAATAGTGAAAATACAGTCTTTATGACAGACACCATGGAAGTGCTACTCTGACCTATACCCCTCCACCATTATCAGAAGCTCAGATATATCATCCAATCTGTTTCGCAGAGTAATATAAGGGCAGGTCATTGACATTAACTTCAAAAGATGCTAGTTAACCCTTGTCTCAGCCTTACTCCTTATACACAATGGCCAATCCGAATATACAGAGTTGTCATATAAAACAGACTTAGGACTAGAGTTAAGCGAACCTATGAAGTTTGGTTTGCTGGACTCGCCAAAAATCGTGAGTATGGTTAGGCTCGGTTCGACTCCAATCGGCAATGAAATAAGCCCCTACATGTTTAAAACACTGCCTAACAGCAACTGTATAAACCCCTGTCTAACACCATTAGTATTAAAGTAGTTTTAAAGTGGTTTTTAAGGCTCAGTTATGTGAAATGCGGTAACCCATGGTAACTATTCCAGCTTGCCCTTTTTTTAGGCTTATTCACACTAAAAAAAAGCGGCATTAAGTATCCCTGGTACTCGGTAGATGCCTGCCAGTGTTAATATGCACACAGAAGCATGGGAAGACGCTGTGGCTTTATCCCAGTGTGCCAAAAATAATCCCTTTTTTGGGAAAAGTAACAGAATTGGCATTCTAAAATAGTGAAGACTGAAGAAATAGATCTTGTTTGAAAAGCTGAAAAATATATCCATTTTCTGGAGATGATGGGTTGTGTCTGTGTATGCTTGCTGAAAGAAGGGTAATGGTGGATTGGTGTTACCTGTAGTATCCTGCGTACAGCAGGTGGTGGCTGACTGATGTTAATAGCATATATAATTAGATGGAAGACAGATGTTTATAGTGTACAGCAGGAGATGGTGGACTGATGTCACTAGCATACAGCATGAGGTCATGTATTGCCCCTTGCTGTAGGTATTACTCCACGTTGTCTGGAGGATATGGATTCCCCAGTGGATAACTGACGGGATCAGGGAGGAGGAGGGCATGAGGCAAATCCCAAAAATATGCTGCCTATGGAAGAGACCTCCTGATGAAGGATTGAAACATGTGTAGAGGTGGTGGGGTGCATCAGTAGCCTCTAACATGTCCCTGCTTTCCTGAATCTGGTAACATAGTAAAGAATTTCCACACTAATATTTTTTTTTCCTCAAGCTTTCAGATCCAGCACCAGTGTCACTGTCACTTGCTCCTGAGCTGCATGGACTAGAAGGCCCGCTGGCATCCTCCTCTTTAAACTCCTCTTCATCATCCCCACCACTCCTCTCAGTTAGCACTTCTGATGTGTCATTGTGGCCTCCATGTTCCCCCACACCACATTCACCATGATGCCTTCCAGAATCCTCACTACAACTACCATCAGTCCCACTAGTGCTATGCTTGGCCACTGCAGCCCCTTTCCCCACCTCAGCAACATGCTCCAAAGGCTGACCATGATCAATCTCCTCCTCGTGGCTAGTGCTATCCTTCTGCGTAGAAGTCGGGGGGGGGGGGGGGAACAAAGACAGAGATGAGGAAACAGACCCTCTAGGACAGACAATTCCTTTACTAGACACATTTTTTCAAAGATCATGTTATCTTTTTTGGGTGATTTTTCACCAACTTACTTGTCAATTTTAAGTTTCAATGCTTTGCACTGCATTTATCTCACAACAAGGTACATATAAGGCATGTTTAATAAAACCAAAATGTAAAAAATACAGTCGATTTAGAAGCCTTAAGTTTTTGGAATGCACAGGCTTTTTAGCATAATGCGTGCTTGCGTGTACACAACTAAAAAAGGATTTAAGGTGTTTGCGGAAAAATATGAAATTCAAAAAAACTGAACAGTACATGTCAGAGTAACCACTTTTGCATGCCAGAGATGACAGCACAATGAGTACTGTAGGTGTTTGTGGAACAATATGAAATGCAACAGACCTGAATTAACACTACATGCTAGATACGTTTAACTAATCAACATGATTTTTGGGTAGCAGAGGAAACAGCACAATGAATACTGAAAGTGTTTGCGTAACAATATTAAATACAACACAACCGTATAACACTACAGGTTAGATGCATGTAACTAATCAACACACTTTTTGGGTGGCAGAGGAGACAGCACAATGAGTACTGAAGGTGTTTGCGGAACAATATTAAATACACCACAACATATAATACTGCAGGCTAGATACGTGCAACTTCAACAAGCTTTTTGGGTGGCATAGATCACTGCACCTCATTTGGCTACTGTAGCTTGTTCAGGAACACTATTAGAGTCACAAATCATTACTGTCTTCACAGGACCTATAGGCATATATAGGTGCCACTTGAATAAGCTTTGTGAGTGGGTGACACAGATCACTGCACCTCACTTGCTATTGTAGCTGGAACACTATTATAGTCACAAATGACTACTGTCTCCACACAGGCCCTATAGGCATATATGGATGCCACTTGAATACGCATAGTAGGTGGGTGGCACAGATCAATGCACCTCACTGGAGCTGGTTCAGGAACACTATTCAATTCAGGTATATGAAGGTATGAGCCTTGAAAAAGGCTTTGGATTTGTGGTAGCCCTTCAGAGGCTGTGATTAAGCTTTTTTGGTGTATAGGAGCCCCTATAGGATTCTTGCATGGGGATTGAATCCTGTTCACACTCACACACACACACACACACACAAGGTCTCTATTTCTAATCTGTATTTCTCTCTATCTTTCTAATCACTAACGGTCCCTTTTCTTCTCTGTTTCTAATCTGTATCTCTGTCTTTCTAAACACTATAGAGGAGATTTATCATTGCTTTTAGAGCATTTTTTTTGTCTATGTTTAGGCGCAGTTCAGCTGCAAGCAGCATATTTTGAGACTTTTATGCGCCTTTTGATATTGACAGTTTCCCTCTTTTTGCCTACCCGTAGAACTTTTTCTATTTGACCATGCAGTGGTCACGTATTTATCATTTACAACTTTTGTCAAAAGTCGCTATTTTGTGTGCAAAGGTACTTTTTTAGGCTCAAAGCTAAACCACCTACCAGTAGACGTGAGAATAACTTCTACCTTCCACAATTCAACTTTAACCCTTTGTGGATGACAGTGTCCCACTCCCCTTCTAAGACACGTGGTCAGGAGCTGAGCGAGGGTCATAGCTGGGTGATCTGCCACCAGGACCCATCTCTAATGCCAGACATCACCAATCACAGTGATGCCCGACTTTAAACTCTTAGACACTGCAATCAAATTTGATTGTAGCATCTAAAATGCAAGTAAAAATGTCCAGGCAGCTCTGTGAAAGTAAGCAAAAGTGAAGTAAAAGTAAAGTGTCTACTTCTCATCCTCACAAGTGTCTAGAAAAAGTGTATGTGATAGAGCTTTTCCCACCACAGCAGAGCTGCCCAAAATTCATCATCCTGCTGCACCTTCTTGATAAATAAGATACACGCTAGTCAGGGGCGGACACAGACAGCAGAGGGCCCCTGTGCAAAGAATGTGCCTGGGCCCCCCCAGCACTGTGCCCCCACATGTACCTAGACCCCACCGGAGTGCCTCCACTTACCCCGCGCGTGTAGTGTCGCCACTTGCCTTGTCCACCATAGGTGGATGGAACGGCTCCTGAGGTGGGCTCCGGGTGACCCCTGTCCCTCTCAGTGTGCAACCCAGGCCCGGTGAGTACTCCCCCGGGTCAGCCTGACCTGTATCTAGCTGGGAGGCAGAGGGCAGTGCTCCCCTTTACACTCACACCCCTGGACTTAGCACGACACCCCTTGGGACCCCCTGGTTCCTTGGCTCCTTGGTTCCTTGGTAGTGATAGAAGTGACTTACAGGCAGGGCCAGACTGGGACCAAAAATAGGCCCAGGCATTTTAAAATAAAACAGCCCATTTTTATAGTGGGGGTCTGACTCATGGGACCCCCACCAATCACCTTGGTTCAAGTGGCTCCCCAGATGTTGGAAAGCTGCAACTCCCATCATGTCTGAATTGACTACAGCTGATGGGACAGTCAGGAGACTACACAATGATATCAGTGACTACAGCTCTGATGGGACAGTTAGGAAAATACACAATGATATCACTGACCTGAGTGACGTCTTCTCTGTTGTCTTTACTTTTCTTCTTCAACTGGTCCAGACACCAGGATTTCTTCCATCTTCTCTGCAGAGTCTGACACCTGGACATCATTGGTTCCTTAATTTGTCAGTGGATCCTCATCCTCTGTATGATGACAATAATCATTATAACCTTGCCAAATACTGTACCCCCTGAATAGAATACCGCCAACCACTGTACCCCTGAATATAATACTGCCAAATACTGTACCCCCTGAATATAATACTGCCAACCACTGTACTCCATGAATATAATACTGCCAACCACTGTACCCCTGAAGATAATACTGCCAACCACTGTACTCCATGAATATAATACTGCCAACCACTGTACCCCTGAATATAATACTGCCAAATACTGTACTCCCTGAATATAATACTGCCAACCACTGTACTCCATGAATATAATACTGCCATCTACTGTACCCCTGAAGATAATACTGCCAACCACTGTACTCCATGAATATAATACTGCCAACCACTGTACTCCACGAATATAATACTGCCAAACACTGTACTCCATGAATATAATACTGCCAAATACTATACCACTGAATATAATACTGCCAACCAATGTACCCCTGAATGTAATACTGCCAAATACTGCACCCCTGAATATAATACTGCAAATCACTGTACTCCATTAATATAATACTGCCAAATACTGTACCAACCACTGAATCACCCCATACACCCCACGCACTCCATCCTCAGTCTCCTCATCACCCCATACACCCCACGCAACCCATCCTCAGTCTCCTCATCACCCCCATACACCCCACGCACCCCATCCTCAGTCTCATCACCCCATACACCCCACACAACCCATCCTCAGTCTCCTCATTGTGTATTTTTTGCGTCACTAATTCTACTTTGTAATTATCGGAATAATCTTTATTCTGTAGGTCCATATGGTTAAAATGATACCCTACATGTATAGATTTGATTTTGTATCACTTCAGAAAAAAAATCATGAATACATGCAGGAAAATTTATACATTTAAAATGGTCATCTTCTTACCCCTATAACTTAAAAAATTTTCTGTGTTCAGGGCGCTTTGAGGGCTCATTTTTTGTGCCGTGATCTGAAGCGGTACCAATTTTGTTCTGATCAGACTTTTTGATCACTTTTTATTCACTTTTTTGTGGTACAAAAAGTGATCAAAAATGTGCTATTTTGGACTTTGGAATTTTTTTGCGCGTACGCCATTGAACGTGCGGTTTAAAAAGCGGTATATTTTTATAATTCGGACATTTCTGCACGCGGCGATACCACATATGTTTATTTTTATTTACACTGTGTTTTTTTTTTATTCTTGGAAATGCCGGGTGATTCAAACTTTTATTAGGGGAAGTGATAATTGAAAGGGTTAATGATTTTTTTTACACTTTTCTTATGCAATATTATAGCTCCTATAGGGGGCTATAACATTGCATTAACTGATCTTTTACACTGATTCATCCATCTCCATAGGAATGGATCAATCAGTGTTTTCGGCGATTGAATGCTCAAGCCTGGATCTCAGGCTTGAAGCATTAATTCAGTGATCGGACAGCGCAGGAGAAGGTAAGAACACCTCCTCCTGTGCTACAGCTGTTCGGGATGCCGCGATTATACCGCGGCGATCCCGAACAGATCCCTGAGCTAGCCGGGCACTTTTACTTTCGTTTTTAGCCGTGCGGTTCAGCTTTGAGCGTGCGGCTAAAGGGTTAATAGCGATCAGTGCCGCGCGCTATTAGAGGCGGGTCCCTGCTTCACTATGACGCCTGGCCTGCCACGATATGATGCGGGGTCACCGTGTGACCCCGCGTTATATCGCAGGACCGGGACCCAGGACATACCCAAACATCCTAGGTCCTTAAGAGGTTAAGGCAGAGATTTTTGTCTATCGGTGGTAATGATAATTTTAGACTAGACCTACTACTATAAAAATATGTTAAAGGAATACTCCGGTGGAAAACAAGTGGAAAACAAGTGGAAATCAAATGTTTTTAATTCAACTGGTGCCAGGAAGTTAAACATCACCCCCATACACCCCACGCACCCCATCCTCAGTCTCATCACTCCATACACCCCACACAATCCATCCTCGGTCTTCTCATCACCCCATACACCCCACACACTCCATCCTCGGCCTCCTCATCTCCCCATGCACTCCATCCTCAGTCTCCTCATCACTCCCATATACCCCATTCTCAGTCTCCTCATCACCCCATACACCCCATGCACCCCATCCTCAGTCTCATCACCCCCCCCATACACCCCACGCACCCCATCTTCAGTCTCATCACCCCATACACCCCACACAACTCATCCTCGGTCTCCTCATCACCCCATACACCCCATGCACTCCATCCTCAGTCTCCTCATCACCCCATACACCCCACACACCCCATCCTCAGTCTCCTCATCACCCCACGCACCCCATCTTCAGTCTCATCACCCCATACACCCCACACAACTCATCCTCGGTCTCCTCATCACCCCATACACCCCATGCACTCCATCCTCAGTCTCCTCATCACCCCATACACCCCACACACCCCATCCTCAGTCTCCTCATCACCCCATGCACCCCATCCTCAGTCTCCTCATCACCCCATACACCCCATGTACTCCATCCTCAGTCTCCTCATCACCCCATGCACTCCATCCTCAGTCTCCTCATCACCCCAAACACCCCATCTTCAGTCTCCTCACTACCCCATGCACTCCATTCTCAGTCTCCTCATCACCCCATGTACTCCATCCTCAGTCTCCTCATCACCCCATGCACTCCATCCTCAGTCTCCTCATCACCCCATGCACTCCATCCTCAGTCTCCTCATCACCCCATACACCCCACACACCCCATCCTCAGTCTACTCATCACCCCATGCACCCCATCCTCAGTCTCCTCATCACCCCATACACCCCATGCACTCCATCCTCAGTCTCCTCATCACCCCATGCACTCCATCCTCAGTCTCCTCATCACCCCATGCACTCCATCCTCAGTCTCCTCATCACCCCATGCACTCCATCCTCAGTCTCCTCATCACCCCATGCACTCCATCCTCAGTCTCCTCATCACCCCATGCACTCCAACCTCAGTGTCACGATGCCGGCTGGCAGGTAGTGGATCCTCTGTGCCAGAGAGGGATTGGCGTGGACCGTGCTAGTGGACCGGTTCTAAGCCACTACTGGTTTTCACCAGAGCCCGCCGCAAAGCGGGATGGTCTTGCTGCGGCGGTAGTGACCAGGTCGTATCCACTAGCAACGGCTCACCTCTCTGGCTGCTGAAGATAGGCGCGGTACAAGGGAGTAGGCAAAAGCAAGGTCGGACGTAGCAGAAGGTCGGGGCAGGCAGCAAGGATCGTAGTCAGGGGCAACGGCAGAAGGTCTGGAAACACAGGCAAGGAACACACAAGGAACGCTTTCACTGGCACTAAGGCAACAAGATCCGGCAAGGGAGTGCAGGGGAAGTGAGGTGATATAGGGAAGTGCACAGGTGAACACACTAATTGGGACCACTGCGCCAATCAGCGGCGCAGTGGCCCTTTAAATCGCAGAGACCCGGCGCGCGCGCGCCCTAGGGAGCGGGGCCGCGCGCGCCGGGACAGAACAGACGGAGAGCGAGTCAGGTAGGGGAGCCGGGGTGCGCATCGCGAGCGGGCGCTACCCGCATCGCGAATCGCATCCCGGCTGGCAGCGGAATTGCAGCGCCCCGGGTCAGAGGACGTGACCGGAGCGCTGCCGCGGGGAGAGTGAAGCGAGCGCTCCGGGGAGGAGCGGGGACCCGGAGCGCTCGGCGTAACAGTACCCCCCCCCTTGGGTCTCCCCCTCTTCTTGGAGCCTGAGAACCTGAGGAGCAGACTTTTGTCCAGGATGTTGTCCTCAGGTTCCCAGGATCTCTCTTCAGGACCACAACCCTCCCAGTCCACTAAAAAAAAATTTTTCCCTCTGACCTTTTTGGCAGCTAAAATTTCTTTGACCGAGAAGATGTCCGAGGAGCCAGAAACAGGAGTGGGAGGAACAGATTTGGGAGAAAAACGGTTGAGGATGAGTGGTTTGAAAAGAGAGACGTGAAAGGCATTAGGGATACGAAGAGAGGGAGGAAGAAGAAGTTTATAAGAGACAGGATTAATTTGACACAAAATTTTGAAAGGACCAAGATAGCGTGGTCCCAACTTGTAGCTAGGGACACGGAAGCGGACATATTTAGCGGAGAGCCATACCTTGTCTCCAGGGGAAAAAACGGGGGGAGCTCTTCTTTTCTTATCCGCGAACTTCTTCATGCGTGATGAAGCCTGTAAGAGAGAATTTTGGGTCTCTCTCCATATGATGGAAAGGTCACGAGAAATTTCATCCACAGCGGGCAGACCAGAGGGCAAGGGAGTAGGGAGGGGGGGAAGAGGGTGACGGCCGTACACCACGAAAAATGGGGATTTGGAGGAAGACTCAGAGACCCTGAAGTTATACGAGAATTCGGCCCATGGGAGGAGATCTGCCCAGTCATCCTGGCGGGAGGAAACAAAATGTCGCAAATAATCACCCAAGATCTGGTTAATCCTTTCTACTTGTCCATTGGACTGGGGATGATATGCAGAAGAAAAATTTAATTTAATCTTGAGTTGTTTACAGAGAGCCCTCCAGAATTTAGACACGAATTGGACGCCTCTATCCGAGACAATCTGTGTAGGCAACCCGTGAAGACGAAAAATGTGTACAAAAAATTGTTTAGCCAACTGAGGCGCAGAAGGAAGACCAGGAAGAGGGATGAAATGTGCCATTTTGGAGAATCGATCAACGACCACCCAAATAACAGTGTTGCCACGGGAAGGGGGTAAATCAGTAATAAAATCCATACCAATCAGAGACCAAGGCTGTTCGGGGACAGGCAGAGGATGAAGAAAACCAGCGGGCTTCTGGCGAGGAGTCTTATCCCGGGCACAGATAGTGCAGGCTCGCACAAAGTCCACAACATCCGTCTCCAGAGTCGGCCACCAATAGAAGCGGGAGATGAGTTGCACAGATTTCTTGATACCCGCATGACCTGCGAGATGGGAGGAGTGACCCCATTTGAGGATTCCGAGGCGTTGGCGAGGAGAAACAAAGGTCTTTCCTGGAGGAGTCTGCCTGATGGAGGCAGGAGAAGTGGAGATCAGGCAGTCAGGTGGAATGATGTGTTGCGGAGAGAGTTCAACTTCTGAGGCATCCGAGGAACGAGAGAGAGCATCGGCCCTAATGTTCTTATCGGCAGGACGAAAGTGAATCTCAAAATTAAATCGGGCAAAGAACAGAGACCACCGGGCCTGGCGAGGATTCAGCCGTTGGGCAGACTGGAGGTAGGAGAGGTTCTTGTGGTCGGTGTAGATAATAACAGGAGAACTTGATCCCTCCAGCAGATGCCTCCATTCCTCAAGTGCTAATTTGATGGCTAGAAGCTCTCGATCCCCGATGGAGTAGTTCCTCTCCGCTGGAGAGAAGGTCCTAGAGAAAAAACCACAAGTGACAGCATGCCCGGAAGAATTTTTTTGTAGAAGAACAGCTCCAGCTCCCACTGAGGAGGCATCAACCTCCAATAGGAAGGGTTTGGAAGGGTCAGGTCTGGAGAGGACGGGAGCCGAAGAAAAGGCAGACTTGAGTCGTTTAAAGGCGTCTTCTGCTTGAGGAGGCCAGGACTTGGGATCAGCATTTTTTTTGGTTAAAGCCACGATAGGAGCCACAATGGTAGAAAAATGTGGAATAAATTGCCTGTAATAATTGGCGAACCCCAAAAAGCGTTGGATAGCACGGAGTCCGGAGGGGCGTGGCCAATCTAAGACGGCAGAGAGTTTGTCTGGATCCATCTGTAGTCCCTGGCCAGAGACCAAATATCCTAGAAAAGGAAGAGATTGGCATTCAAACAGACATTTCTCAATTTTGGCATAGAGTTGGTTGTCACGAAGTCTCTGAAGAACCATACGGACATGCTGGCGGTGTTCTTCTAGATTGGCAGAAAAAATTAGGATATCGTCCAGATATACAACAACACAGGAGTATAACAGATCACGAAAAATTTCATTGACAAAGTCTTGGAAGACGGCAGGGGCGTTGCACAGTCCAAAGGGCATGACCAGATACTCAAAGTGTCCATCTCTGGTGTTAAATGCCGTTTTCCACTCGTCCCCCTCTCTGATGCGGATGAGGTTATAGGCGCCTCTTAAGTCCAATTTAGTGAAGATGTGGGCACCTTGGAGGCGATCAAAGAGTTCAGAGATGAGGGGTAAGGGGTAGCGGTTCTTAACCGTGATTTTATTAAGACCGCGGTAGTCAATGCAAGGACGTAGGGAGCCATCTTTTTTGGACACAAAGAAAAATCCGGCTCCGGCAGGAGAGGAGGATTTACGAATAAAGCCCTTTTTTAGATTCTCCTGGACGTATTCGGACATGGCAAGAGTCTCTGGGGCAGAGAGAGGATAAATTCTGCCCCGGGGTGGAGTAGTGCCCGGAAGGAGGTCGATAGGGCAATCATAAGGCCTGTGAGGAGGTAGAGTCTCAGCTTGTTTTTTGCAGAAAACATCCGCGAAGTCCATATAGGCCTTAGGGAGACCGGTTACTGGAGGAACCACAGAGTTACGGCAAGGGTTACTGGGAACCGGTTTTAGACAGTTCTTGGAACAAGAGGACCCCCAACTCTTGATCTCCCCAGTGGACCAATCCAGGGTAGGGGAATGAAGTTGAAGCCAGGGAAGTCCAAGGAGAATTTCCGAGGTGCAATTGGGGAGGACCAAAAGTTCAATCCTCTCATGATGAGATCCGATGCTCATAAGAAGGGGCTCCGTGCGGAAACGTATGGTACAGTCCAATCTTTCATTATTTACACAATTGATGTAGAGGGGTCTGGCGAGACTGGTCACCGGGATGTTGAACCTGTTGACGAGAGAGGCCAAAATAAAATTTCCTGCAGATCCTGAGTCCAAGAAGGCCACTGTAGAGAAGGAGAAGGCAGAGGCAGACATCCGCACAGGCACAGTAAGACGTGGAGAAGCAGAGTAGACATCAAGGACTGTCTCACCATTGTGCGGAGTCAGCGTACGTCTTTCCAGGCGGGGAGGACGGATAGGACAATCTCTCAGGAAGTGTTCGGTACTAGCACAGTACAGGCAGAGGTTCTCCATACGGCGTCGTGTCCTCTCTTGAGGTGTCAGGCGAGACCGGTCGACCTGCATAGCCTCCACGGCGGGAGGCACAGGAACAGATTGCAGGGGACCAGAGGAGAGAGGAGCCGAGGAGAAGAAACGCCTCGTGCGAACAGAGTCCATATCTTGGCGGAGTTCCTGACGCCTTTCGGAAAAACGCATGTCAATGCGAGTGGCTAGGTGAATAAGTTCATGTAGATTAGCAGGAATTTCTCATGCGGCCAGAACATCTTTAATGTTGCTGGATAGGCCTTTTTTGAAGGTCGCGCAGAGGGCCTCATTATTCCAGGACAATTCTGAAGCAAGAGTACGGAATTGTACGGCATACTCGCCAACGGAAGAATTACCCTGGACCAGGTTCAACAGGGCAGTCTCAGCAGAAGAGGCTCGGGCAGGTTCCTCAAAGACACTTCGGATTTCCGAGAAGAAGGAGTGTACAGAGGCAGTGACGGGGTCATTGCGGTCCCAGAGCGGTGTGGCCCATGACAGGGCTTTTCCGGACAGAAGGCTGACTACGAAAGCCACCTTAGACCTTTCAGTGGGAAACAGGTCCGACATCATCTCCAGATGCAGGGAACATTGGGAAAGAAAGCCACGGCAAAACTTAGAGTCCCCATCAAATTTATCCGGCAAGGATAAGCGTATCCCAGGAGCGGCCACTCGCTGCGGAGGAGGTGCAGGAGCTGGCGGAGGAGATGACTGCTGAAGCTGTGGTAGTAACTGTTGTAGCATAACGGTCAGTTGAGACAGCTGTTGGCCTTGTTGCGCTATCTGTTGTGACTGCTGGGCGACCACCGTGGTGAGGTCAGCGACAACTGGCAGAGGAACTTCAGCGGGATCCATGGCCGGATCTACTGTCACGATGCCGGCTGGCAGGTAGTGGATCCTCTGTGCCAGAGAGGGATTGGCGTGGACCGTGCTAGTGGACCGGTTCTAAGCCACTACTGGTTTTCACCAGAGCCCGCCGCAAAGCGGGATGGTCTTGCTGCGGCGGTAGTGACCAGGTCGTATCCACTAGCAACGGCTCACCTCTCTGGCTGCTGAAGATAGGCGCGGTACAAGGGAGTAGGCAAAAGCAAGGTCGGACGTAGCAGAAGGTCGGGGCAGGCAGCAAGGATCGTAGTCAGGGGCAACGGCAGAAGGTCTGGAAACACAGGCAAGGAACACACAAGGAACGCTTTCACTGGCACTAAGGCAACAAGATCCGGCAAGGGAGTGCAGGGGAAGTGAGGTGATATAGGGAAGTGCACAGGTGAACACACTAATTGGGACCACTGCGCCAATCAGCGGCGCAGTGGCCCTTTAAATCGCAGAGACCCGGCGCGCGCGCGCCCTAGGGAGCGGGGCCGCGCGCGCCGGGACAGAACAGACGGAGAGCGAGTCAGGTAGGGGAGCCGGGGTGCGCATCGCGAGCGGGCGCTACCCGCATCGCGAATCGCATCCCGGCTGGCAGCGGAATTGCAGCGCCCCGGGTCAGAGGACGTGACCGGAGCGCTGCCGCGGGGAGAGTGAAGCGAGCGCTCCGGGGAGGAGCGGGGACCCGGAGCGCTCGGCGTAACACTCAGTCTCCTCATCACCCCCCATACACCCCACGCACCCCATCCTCAGTCTCCTCATCACCCCATACACCCCATCCTCAGTCTCCTCATCACCCCATGCACTCCATCCTCAGTCTCCTCATAACCCCATGCACTCCATCCTCAGTCTCCTCATCACCCCATACACCCCATCCTCAGTCTTCTCATCACCCCATGCACTCCATCCTCAGTCTCCCCATCACCCAATGCACTCCTTCCTCAGTCCCCTCATCACCCCCATATACCCCATCCTCAGTCTCCTCATCACCCCATACACCTCATGCACCCCATCCTCAGTCTCATCACCCCCCCCATACACCCCACGCACCCCATCTTCAGTCTCATCACCCCATACACCCCACACAACTCATCCTCGGTCTCCTCATCACCCCATACACCCCAAGCACTCCATCCTCAGTCTCCTCATCACCCCATACACCCCACACACCCCATCCTCAGTCTCCTCATCACCCCATGCACCCCATCCTCAGTCTCCTCATCACCCCATACACCCCATGTACTCCATCCTCAGTCTCCTCATCACCCCATGCACTCCATCCTCAGTCTCCTCATCACCCCAAACACCCCATCTTCAGTCTCCTCACTACCCCATGCACTCCATTCTCAGTCTCCTCATCACCCCATGTACTCCATCCTCAGTCTCCTCATCACCCCATGCACTCCATCCTCAGTCTCCTCATCACCCCATGCACTCCATCCTCAGTCTCCTCATCACCCCATACACCCCACACACCCCATCCTCAGTCTACTCATCACCCCATGCACCCCATCCTCAGTCTCCTCATCACCCCATACACCCCATGCACTCCATTCTCAGTCTCCTCATCACCCCATGCACTCCATCCTCAGTCTCCTCATCACCCCATGCACTCCATCCTCAGTCTCCTCATCACCCCATGCACTCCATCCTCAGTCTCCTCATCACCCCATGCACTCCATCCTCAGTCTCCTCATCACCCCATGCACTCCATCCTCAGTCTCCTCATCACCCCATGCACTCCAACCTCAGTCTCCTCATCACCCCCCATACACCCCACGCAATCCATCCTCAGTCTCCTCATCACCCCATACACCCCATCCTCAGTCTCCTCTTCACCCCATGCACTCCATCCTCAGTCTCCTCATAACCCCATGCACTCCATCCTCAGTCTCCTCATCACCCCATACACCCCATCCTCAGTCTTCTCATCACCCCATGCACTCCATCCTCAGTCTCCCCATCACCCCATGCACTCCTTCCTCAGTCCCCTCATCACCCCCATATACCCCATCCTCAGTCTCCTCATCACCCCATACACCCCATGCACTCCATCCTCAGTCTCCTCATCACCCCATACACCCCATGCAGTCCATCCTCAGTCTCCACATCACCCCATATACCTTAAGCACCTCATCATTATTACACAGCTGACACCCCCCGGTCCTTCTCATCAACATTAAACCCCCTAATCACTACACCCCTGACCCCCCTTCTGGTCCTCCTTATCAACACTACGCTCTCCCAGACCCCCAATCCTCCTTATCATTACACCATCAACCTCTTCAACACCCCACATGTCCTCTTCATCATCATTACAATCTCCTCCCCCCCACCTCCCTGCACCTGATCGTCGCTCTCCTCACCTCATCTGCTCAGCGATGCGGCCGTGTGATACGGGAGGGTTTGCTGCTCCGGTCACTTCTGCCGGGGTCAGAGGCCGTGACACATGACGTCAGGGGCTTGGAGGGACGTGCGTGCCTGCGCGGGGCACGTCTGTTCCCATCAGCCCCTGGTCTGTACGTCTCGCCTGGACGGTTTAAAGGTAAATTACTGCTGTCAGTGGCAGGTCCGGGACCTGTTGCTGCAGCATATAGTATGAAGTACTGGCAGGGGGCCCTGCAGGGGCCCAGACTGTGAGGCCCAGGCTGTGACCTGGGCCACTAGGTGGGCCCCCTAACACGGTGGGCCCCTGTGCAGCCGAATAGGCTGAACAGGTGATATGTCTGCCCCTGACGCTAGTCAAACCCACCACCCAAATAAATGTGGGAAAATAGCTCTACCATAGACATTCTTTGATAAATCTGGGCCTATTTGTCCTTATTACTGCCCTTCCTGCTCTCTTCAGTAGCTCTGTCGCTCTGAACGCTGTGGGTAACCTCACTGGCCTTTTATCTGTGTCCCTTGCTGCATCCTATTGGCCTTTGAATGACACATAAAAGCAGCCAATCACATGATAGACCTGGGTTATCATGTGATCTGCTGCTTTCCCTACATCATCTCACTGCCCCCTGCCCTCCCTGCTTCTTCCATCCACAAAAAAAAAAAAAAAACATGCTTTTATGTTTTTCACGCTATTTACTGGTTCACACAAAATATTGGCTAAACCTGACAGACCCCATTTTAAATAAATGAAGTTCATAAGGCATTGCTGGCAGAGCCTTGTGGCCTTTTTTATAAACAGGGAAGCCACAAGGCAGATGTACAGAGCCGAAGCTCTCACCAACATGGCTTCCCTTTACTCATCAAACAACAACAACAAAATTACATGGTAGAAGGAATAAACTATTAGAAAAGGCCCTTTCCCATTTAACCCCTTAAGGACCCGGGCTTTTTCCATTTTTTCATTTTCAATTTTTCTTCCTTAACTTAAAAAATCATAACTCTTTAAAATTGTCACCTAAAATTCTATATGATGGCTTATTTTTTGCTTCACTAATTCTACTTTTTAATGATCGAAATAATCTTTATTCTGTAGGTCCATATGGTTAAAATGATACCCTACATGTATAGATTTGATTTTGTATCACTTCAGAAAAAAATCATGAATACATGCAGGAAAATTTATATGTTTAAAATGCTCATCTTCTTACCCCTATAACTTAAACATTTTTCTGTGTTCAGGGCGCTATAGGGCTCCTTTTTTGTGCCATGATCTGAAGTTTTTAGCGGTACCATTTTTGTTCTGACCAGACTTTTTGATCACTTTTTATTCACTTTTTTGTGGAATAAAAAGTGATCAAAAATGTGCTATTTTGGACTTTGGAATTTTTTTGCGCATACGCCATTGAACGTGCGGTTTAAAAAGCGGTATATTTTTATAATTGGGACATTTCCGCACGCGGCGATACCACATATGTTTATTTTTATTTACACTGTGTTTTTTTTTATTCTTGGAAATGCCAGGTGATTCAAACTTTTATTAGGGGAAGGGATAATTGAAAGGGTTAAATGGGCACTGTCATGAAGTAAAAAAATTGATATGTTGTACTACTTAAGTACTACAACATATCTCTAATATACTTTAATTAAAAAAAGTGATTTTAAACAAGTTTAAAATCACTTTTAAATTCGGCCACTAGGGGTCGCCCTCCTAGTGGCCGAATGCATTCAGCAGTGACGTCACTACTGGATTTCGACTCATTTCAGCCTGGCAATGAGTCGAAATCCAGGCACTGCTGTGCTCGCTCCCGCCTGTCAATCAAACAGGCGAGAGCAAGCACACTGATAACTGGGGCTACGCGCATTGGCCAGCTCCACTGGCCTCGCGCGCGGCCCCGCCCGCCCCCGTTACCCTGTCCAGAGGCAGCGCTCGCACTCATTGCTGCGCTGATCCTCCGGATGGGTAAGTTATTTAGAATAGCTACCATTATTGTAATCGGTCCCGGGTCTCGGCAGTATTATCGTGCACGGCAGGCCGGCGATGCTCCTCTACTCCTCCTCCCTGGATAGCACATGCACAGGTAAACAGGGAGGAGGAGACCCCGAAGCTGCCTGCCGTGCTATTGGCAGATCATCTATGCGCGCTCCCGACAGAAGCGCTGCATAGACGATCTGAGGGCGGAAGCAAGCGCCCAGCAAGGCATCAGTGACGTTGCGCTTGCTGGGACGCGCTGCTTCCTGCCCTGCTTTATAGAGCAGATTTAGAAGCACTAAATCTGCTCTATTAAAGCGATTTAATTTTTTTTAAAGCCAGGTAGGGGGTTAGGGCTAGATTACTAATAGGTAGGGACAGATTATATTATATATTACTTGGTGGGAGCTACACTTTAATGATTTTTTACACTTTTCTTATGCAATATTATAGCTCCTATGGGGGGGCTACAACATTGCATTTACTGATCTTTTACACTGATTGATCCATCTCCATAGGAATGGATCAATCAGTGTTTTCGGCGATTGAATGCTCAAGCCTGGATCTCAGGCTTGAAGCATTCATTCGGCGATCGGACAGTGCAGGAGAAGGTAAGAACACCTCCTCCTGTGCTACAGCTGTTCGGGATGCCGCGGTATAATTATATTATATAATTATATTATAATTATATTATACCGCTGCGATCCCGAACAACTCCCTGAGCTAGCCGGGCACTTTTACTTTCGTTTTTAGCCGTGCGGCTCAGCTTTGAGCGCGCGGCTAAAGGGTTCATAGCGATCTGTGCCGTGCGCTATTAGAGGCGGGTCCCGGCTTCACTATGACGCCGGGCCTGCCGCGATATGATGCGGGGTCACCGTGTGACCCCACATTATATCGCAGGACCGGGACCCAGGACATACCCATACGTCCTGGGTCCTTAAGAGGTTAAGGCAGAGATTTTTGTCTATTGGTGGTTATAAATTAAATTCTCTCTGTAATAATAACCAACAGAGAAGTCAATGTAATGATAATTTTAGACTAGACCTACTACTATAAAAAGATGTTAAAGGAATACTCCGGTGGAAAACAAGTGGAAAACAAATGTTTTTAATTCAACTGGTGCCAGGAAGTTAAACAGATTTGTTCCAGAACTTATTAGTGACTTTATGTGCCACAGAAAGTTGTGTAGTTCTTTTCAGTTTGAACACAGTGCTCTCTGCTGACACCACTGTCTGTGTCAGGAACTGTCTAGAGTAGAAGCAAATCCTTATAGCAAACCTCTCCTGCTCTGGACAGTTTCTGACGCAGACCGAGGTGGCAGCAGAGAGCACTGTAGTCAGACAGGAACGAACTACACAACTTTCTCTGTAGTATACAGCAGTTGATAAGTACTGGAAGGATTAAGATTTTTTAAATAGTGATAGTAAGTAATTTATAAATTTGTATAACTTTCTGGCTACAGTTCATGAAAACATTTGTTTTCCAAAGGAGTACCCCTTTAAATGTATTACATATTTATTGATTAATGTTCACTAGGTAGTTCTTTTCAGTTGACCTCTAAATATGTTATCTTAAAAAACACACTAATTCTATCAATGGAAATAGGCCCATCATTTTGCTACAATAAATATAAAGATATATATCAACACTTAACTATGTGAGAATATTGCATAAAATAACCTTGGCAAAGACTGTACAAGCAGTCAATGGGTTTTCATCATCAGGCTCTTATATTAATGTCTCATGATGGAAATATATTGTACCACCTACAGTATTTCATAGTTTGGTCTCATAGAGGCAGTTTAAATCACATTAGCATTTAACTAACAAAAGCCTTGAAGAACGAATCAGCAGCACAAAGCAAATAAATTGTAAAGAAGATGACAGACCATTTGGAATAATAGTGAATGTCCAATTCCAAACACTAATGCGTATACATATGTGCGTAGAATGAATCTGCAAAATAAAGTTTAGTAACCTTTTTATGCACTTTGCATTACTTACTTTTAAATTATACTAAGTAATAGTTTGTATTATAGTCCGGAAAATTCACAATGTTAGAATATGACAAAAGAGGGTTATCACTCACGCTAATGCTGGATATATGTGATGGAGTACCCCTCCTGCTGCAAGTACAAATCCCTGTATTGTGTACTACAAAATAGGAGCTAATAAATAATAATTATAATAGTTAGCGCTGGTGGAGATTATTTTGAAATAGCTAAAGTAATTATGTAAAAATAAAATGCAGTTATTGCATATGCATACCTGTATCTGAAGTGATCGGATGTCTAGCTGTCGATGGTGGTTTAAGGTTAGAGTATATGCAGAAAATGTGCTGCAAAAGGATAAGATCGCTGTTAAAAGTTAAAGGATTCCCGTTTTATGCTATAACACTATGAGTACATGTACAGGGTGGGCCATTTATATGGATACACCTTAATAAAATGGGAATGGTTGGTGATATTAACTTCCTGTTTGTGGCACATTAGTATACGTGAGGGGGGAAACTTTTCAAGATGGGTGGTGACCATGGTGGCCATTTTGAAGTTGGCTATTTTTAATCCAACTTTAGTTTTTTCAATAGGAAGAGAGTCATGTGACACAGGAAACTTATTGGGGATTTCACAAGAAAAACAATGATGTGCTTGGTTTTAACATAACTTTATTCTTTCATGAGTTATTTACAAGTTTCTGACCACTTATAAAATGTGTTCAATGTGCTGCCCATTGTGTTGGATTGTTAATGCAACCCTCTTCTCCCACTCCTCACACACTGATAGCAACACCGCAGGAGAAATGCTAGTACAGGCTTCCAGTATCCGTAGTTTCAGGTGCTGCACATCTCGTATCTTCACAGCATAGACAATTGTCTTCAGATGACCCCGAAGATAAAAGTCTAAGGGGGTCAGATCGGGAGACCTTGGGGGCCATTCAACTGGCCCACGATGACCAATCCACTTTCCAGGAAACTGTTCATCTAGGAATGCTCGGACCTGACACCCATAAAGTGGTGGTGGACCATCTTGCTGGAAAAACTCAGGGAACTTGCCAGCTTCAGTGCATAAAGAAGGAAACACATCATCATGTAGCAATTTCTCATATCCAGTGGCCTTGAGGTTTCCATTGATGAAGAATGGCCCCACTATCTTTGTACCCCATATACCACACCATACCATACATTTTTGTGTTCCAACAGTCTTGGAGGGATCTATCCAATGTGGGTTAGTGTCAGACCAATAGCGGTGGTTTTGTTTGTTAACTTCACCATTCACATAAAAGTTTGCCTCATCACTGAACAAAATCTTCTGCGTAAACTGAGGGTCCTGTTCCAATTTTTGTTTTGCCCATTCTGCAGCACCTGAAACTACGGATACTGGAAGCCTGTGCTAGCATTTCTCCTGCGGTGTTGCTATCAGTGTGTGAAGAGTGGTAGAAGAGGGTTGCATTGACAATCCAACACAATGGGCAGCACATTGAACACATTTTTTAAGTGATCAGAAACTTGTAAATAACTCATGAAAGAATAAAGTTATGTTAAAACCAAGCACATCATTGTTTTTCTTGTGAAATCCTCAATAAGTTTCATGTGTTTCATATCTAGAACATATATAAAACCAATATTATTGCACTTCAAGGTTATGGACCTATAGCATGTGGCGTACCTATATATTAAGTATGGACCATATAAATCCTCCATGATAAGTAATCAACAATGCCACTTGCAGTATTCTAAGAGTGAATATAAAGTTGCTGAAAATGTCCAGTCAATAGTTAAACAGTATTCCCATAGTTGGTAGCCTTAACCCCTTAAGGACGCAGGACGTAAATGTACGTCCTGGTGCGGTGGTACTTAACGCACCAGGACGTACATTTACGTCCTAAGCATAACCGCGGGCATCGGAGCGATGCCCGTGTCATGTGCGGCTGATCCCGGCTGCTGATCGCAGCCAGGGACCCGCCGGCAATGGCCGACGCCCGCGATCTCGCGGGCGTCCGCCATTAACCCCTCAGGTGCCGGGATCAATACAGATCCCGGCATCTGCGGCAGTGCGCGATTTGAATGAATGATCGGATCGCCCGCAGCGCTGCTGCGGGGATCCGATCATTCATAACGCCACACGGAGGTCCCCTCTCCTTCCTCCGTGCGGCTCCCGGCGTCTCCTGCTCTGGTCTGTGATCGAGCAGACCAGAGCAGAAGATCACCGAAAACACTGATCTGTTCTATGTCCTATACATAGAACAGATCAGTATTAGCAATCATGGTATTGCTATGAATAGTCCCCTATGGGGACTATTCAAGTGTAAAAAAAAATGTAAAAAAATTTAAAAGTAAAAAAAAAGTGAAAAATCCCCGTAAAACGTCCGTTTTTTCCTATTTTACCCCCAAAAAGCGTAAAAACTTTTTTTATAGACATATTTGGTATTGCCGCGTGCGTAAATATCCGAACTATTAAAATAAAATGTTAATGATCCTGTACGGTTAACGGCGTGAACGAAAAAAAATTTAAAAAGTCCAAAATTCCTACTTTTTTAATACATTTTATTAAAAAAAATTTTTTAAAAAATGTATTCAAAGTTTTTTATATGCAAATGTGGTATCAAAAAAAAGTACAGATCATGGCGCAAAAAATGAGCCCCCATACCGCCGCTTATACGGAAAAATAAAAAAGTTATAGGTCATCAAAATAAAGGGATTACAAACGTACTAATTTGGTTAAAAAGTTTGTGATTTTTTTTAAGCGCAACAATAATATAAAAGTATGTAATAATGGGTATCATTTTAATTGTATTGACCCTCAGAATAAAGAACACATGTCATTTTTACCATAAATTGTACGGCGTGAAAACGAAACCTTCCAAAATTAGCAAAATTGCGTTTTTCGTTTTAATTTCCCCACAAAAATAGTGTTTTTTGGTTGCGCCATACATTTCATGATATAATGAGTGATGTAATTACAAAGGACAACTGGTCGCGCAAAAAACAAGCCCTCATACTAGTCTGTGGATGAAAATATAAAAGAGTTATGATTTTTAGAAGGCGAGGAGGAAAAAATGAAAACGTAAAAATTAAATTGTCTGAGTCCTTAAGGCCAAAATGGGATGAGTCCTTAAGGGGTTAAAGAGAGTACTCCGGTGGAAAACAATTTTTTTTGTAAATCAACTGGTGCCAAAAAGTTAAACAGATTTGTAAATGACTTCTATTAAAAAATCTTTACCCTTCCAGTACTTTTTAGCATCTGTATGCTACAGATGAAATTCTTTTCTTTTTGAATTTCTTTTTTGTCTTGTCCACAGTGCTCTCTGCTGTCACCTCTGTCCATGTCAGGAACTGTCCAGAGCAGCATAGGTTTGCAATGGGGATTTTCTCCTGCTCTGGACAGCTCCTGATTCGGACATGAGGTATCAGCAGAGAGCACTGTGGACAAGACAAAAAGAAAATAATTTCACCTGTAGCATACAGCTGCTAAAAAGTACTGGAAGGGTAAAGATTTTTTAATAGAAGTCATTTACAAATCTGTTTAACTTTCTGCCTCCAGATGATTTACAAAAAAAATGTTTTCCACTGGATTACCCTTTTAAGTGAGTATCTGCTGTGCATGGATTCCGGTTACTGTCCTTTGTTCCGGGTTAATGAAAATCACCTGCAGTATCTGATTGGTACTGTACTGTACTAGTGTCCAGGTTATGTGTGGAAGTTTGATGCAAAAGAGCAGCGGGAGATTCCCCATACCGGCGGCGTCTCTACAGAGCTGCGTACAACTTCAGGGTCGCAGGGTAGCGACGTCACTGATGGGGGCTTCTGAGGTCCACAATACTTTGCGGTGTGTTTCAGAAACTATGAATCTGTTTCCTTAGTACGTACGGGATCTCAGTGTATTATTTATACCCTTCGGTCGTATCTCCTCCGCAATTAACCCCCCTAGTGATTTGTTTTTTGATGTTTAAATATTTTTTTGCTTTTAATCTTAATTCTCTTTTTTTGTTTTTTGTTTATTCTTTCATTAAGAGTATATTGTATTTCCATGTTGGATTTAATTTTTTGCAAGTTTACAGAAAGCCTAAAATCTCAAATCCTGCATTCAGCCTGTGTGGGATCATAGAATTGTGGTTGAATATCCACCTAGATTCTGCGTTCGATAACTGTGCTATATACCACTCCCCCCCCCCCTTCAATGTGGGATAATTTCTTTACAACATTATCTAACTACCGTATATACTCGAGTATAAGCCGAGTTTTTCAGCACGATTTTTCGTGCTGAAAACACCTCCCTCGGCTTATACTCGAGTGAACTCCCCCACCCGCAGTGGTCTTCAACCTGCGGACCTCCAGAGGTTTCAAAACTACAACTCCCAGCAAGCCCGGGCAGCCATCGGCTGTCCGGGCTTGCTGGGAGTTGTAGTTTTGAAACCTCCGGAGGTCCGCAGGTTGAAGACCACTGCGGCCTTCAACATCATCCAGCCCCCCTCTCACCCTCTTTAGTTCTGACTACTCACCTCCGCTCGGCGCTGGTCCGGTCCTGCAGGGCTGTCCGGTAAGGAGGTGGTCCGGTGAGGAGGTGGTCCGGGCTGCTATCTTCACCGGGGAGGCCTCTTCTAAGCGCTTCGGGCCCGGCATCAGAATAGTCACGTTGCCTTGACAACGACGCAGATACGTCGTTGTCAAGGCAACGGCTCTATTCCGGGCCGGAAGCGCGGAGAAGAGGCGCCCCCGGTGAAGATAGCAGCCCGGACCACCTCCTTACCGGACAGCCCTGCAGGACCGGACCAGCGCCGAGCGGAGGTGAGTACTCAGAACTAAAGGGGGTGAGAGGGGGCTGGATGATGTTGAAGGCTGCAGTGGTCTTCAACCTGCGGACCTCCGGAGGTTTCAAAACTACAACTCCCAGCAAGCCCGGACAGCCGATGGCTGCCCGGGCTTGCTGGGAGTTGTAGTTTTGAAACCTCTGGAGGTCCGCATGTTGAAGGCCGCAGTGGTCTTCAACCTGCGGACCTCCGGAGGTTTCAAAACTACAACTCCCAGCAAGCCCGGACAGCCGATGGCTGCCCGGGCTTGCTGGGAGTTGTAGTTTTGAAACCTCTGGAGGTCCGCAGGTTGAAGACCACTGAGGGCGAATGATGAGAAGAGGATGATGAAGGGGGGGGGGGTGTGGGGATGATGAAGGGGGGTGGGGATGATGAAGGGGGGGGGGTGTGGGATGATTACAAGGGGATGATGAAGGGGGGATGTGTGGGATGATAAGGGGATGTGTGGGATGATGACAAGGGGATGATGAAGGGGGGATGTGTGGGATGATGACAAGGGGATGATGAAGGGGGGATGTGTGGGATAAGGGGATGTGTGGGATGATGAAGGGGGGATGTGTGGGATAAGGGGATGTGTGGGATGATGACAAGGGGATGATGAAGGGGGGATGTGTGGGATGATGACAAGGGGATGATGAAGGGGGGATGTGTGGGATGATAAGGGGATGTGTGGGATGATGACAAGGGGATGATGAAGGGGGGATGTGTGGGATGATAAGGGGATGTGTGGGATGATGACAAGGGGATGATGAAGGGGGGATGTGTGGGATGATGACAAGGGGATGATGAGGATGTTAATGACGGGTCTGGATGATGACAGGGGGGGATGAGGTATTTCCCACCCTAGGCTTATACTCGAGTCAATAACTTTTCCTGGGATTTTGGGTTGAAATTAGGGGTCTCGGCTTATACTCGGGTCGGCTTATACTCGAGTATATACGGTATATTAAATGGTAGGCGTACACTCACTCCCCCAATGGTAGAGCTTTATTTGTACATTCTGCTCATTCGTCATTTTTAAACATTACCACTGCACAAGTCCGGAACAGAGCACACCACATGAAGGCATCATATGACAGGAAAGCCGATGACTACTGCTCGTACACTGCAGTGCAGTCTGTCCTAGATATAAACAAAGCCAACAGACCTTTCAATGGTAACAGTAAAAGGACAACAATTACATATAATTCTCATATGCAGTCATAAGTGAATTTCATTGATATATAAACTAGGACATTAATGATCAGCTCACCCCTAATGCATACAGTAAAAAAATTATAAAAAGGGATGTACCACGAAAAAAAAAAAAAGTAATGAAACTGTCAAATCTCATGTAGTGCATCTTTATTGCTCCAGCTTAAGAAAGAAAGAAAAAAAATCAGAGGTGTCTGACACAATAAGGAAATAGATCTGCAGAAAAAAAAGAAAGTGTAATAAGAATATTTAAAAAAATATATTCTATTTGGTCTGGAAAATAAACTGTGAAATAAAATACAAACTATAAAAAACTATAAAAGTGTAAAAAAAATCATATGGTGAAGAAAAAATTACTACTCACTAATTCTGTCAAGTCGATATCAGAATTGATATTAGACAAAATGGCTAAATTAAAGGAATATTTCCAATATTGAATCCACGTGGTTGTATAGGGGGAGCTTTATGAAAACCAGTGCAGAGGAAAAGTTGCCCAGTTGCCCATAGCAACCAATCAGATCGCTTTCAAAAATGAAAGAAACAATCTGATTGGTTGCTATGGGCAACTCAGCAACTTTTCCTCTGGACAGGTTTTGATAAATCTCCCACATAGTGTTCAATTTTTTGATCCACGTGGTCATTCTTTTCTTTAATAACTTCCTAGAATGTGGCACACGATTAATAAGGATAAATCTCAATTGTTCAACATTATGCTTACATTCAAGGTAAGTGTCTAGGAACTGATAATTCAACTTTACCTGTAAAAATTCAAGATTTCTGATTGTTCAAACGATACCGACACTCTGTTGTATTTTCCCCAACATAGCAATATTCTTACCTAATATCAAGTCAAGTCTGACCACACATTTAAAAGTGCCTATACTACCCAATATTTAGGGTCATCATTATCACTGATACCTTTGCATACAATTCATGGAAGATGACTATTATATGCAATCACTAGATTGCATTCACTACACAGTGCTATTACTATTGTATAGCATTGTACAGTGTGATCAGTGCTCTACTGATACAGTCTGGTTAGGTAACCTTCCATCTACATCCTCCACCTTAGTTTTAGATTATCGGAAACCCACAATCATGTTGCGGGGGTCTGATGAGCACCACTGAGCTACCAGCATTTGTGATGTATTCCTTTAGATGATATTTATTTATTTAGATGACATTAATCACAGCATCTAAAGGGTTGATGCTGAGCACAGTACTTGTGCTTGCTTCATCGTCAATTAACATTCTACGGTGTATAAGTACAGGTATGCCCTTTACCATCTAGAGGTTTTAAACACCATTACAAGCTCTGATTGTACTTTTAATTTTATTATACATACATTTTTGGATATTCAGACCATTCTAGCATTTCATGGAAAGATTCAGAACAGCACTCAGCATTACATGCATTACTTGTATAACTTACTTCAAGTCTTCAGTTGCCATGGCTACATATTTTGCCATGCTCAAAAGCTCACTTAGGAAAATTAAAGTAAAAAGGCTTAAATGTTTTGATAGACTTGCACATTTTATGACTTGCACATTACTTTAATAATTAATGATAAGTAGAGCAATAATTACCGTCCAAGCAGTGACAATCAAATTATTATTTAGTCAGTCTTTAGGTCGGCTCTAACCATAGTTTTCTTTTATGCTTTATTGCACACAATAATATTTTATTTTGGATTAATTATAACCAATCATTAAATCTAACATTCTAAATATAATTTAGAATGAACATTTGGACTTATTATTTTTTGTTGTTCTTCATAAAACACCAACATATTTTTGCATTACCAACTTTACATAAGGTGATAAAGGAGTATAGATTTAATACATGAGCCCTATGCATATAGGCTTTCTCTCTCTCTCTCACACTCCCATGCAGAGCCTGCTGCAGAAGTGTCTGTCAGAACAATATTCTGCACTGCACTGTGTCACTGGAGAAAAGCTGAGATGGTTATAAAAAGGGGGAGTGGAACTGGTGGTCAAAGATTGTGGAGAATCAGTCCTGCTGAGGGGATGCGTAGACAGTAGGCCTGAGTAGAGCTACCATGAGATGTGCTGGTGGGTAGCAGACAGGGAAAAGTAGACACACAAAGCATGTGAGACAAAGGCTAAAATAGCCTCTGCAAGACACACCGGTGGATACACAACAATTGAAGGATTAAGAGAAAAATAGACCAAATGAAGATAAAATAAAAACAAAAACAAACAATTCTGAAAAGTAACATCAGAAAATAAATTAATATTTGTTGAATTTAACAAGAGTGTTGTGGTTTACTAGATCTATTGATGTTGGATGTGTCAGTGCTACCATCAAGTGCTTTAATGTTATTTCATTGTGCAGTACTATCATTGGTTAGCCTTAAAAACCTTGAGATTACACATATGCAGGTCTCCAGCACTAGTACAAGAACAGTTAAAGAGTACCTGTCACCAAATAAACTTTTCTAAACTAACTCAGGCTATTTTCCCTAACTGCTCCTAACACCCCACCCTGTTAAAAAAAAAAATCAGAACTTTAAAAAGCTGTTTATCTTACCGTTCTTCTTGCTCAAATAGTGCGATCTTCCAGCAGGAGAAAGTGGGCATTTCCCAGCAGGCATGACATTACTGAAGCCTGTTGAAGAACACTTCCGCCCTCACATCTTTGCAGCACTGTGAGGAATAGAAGACCTCAGGCTCTGTGCAGCTTTCAGTCTGTGCAGCTTTCAGTCTGTGCAGCTTTCAGTGAGGTTCTGTGCAGCTGTCAATCAAGCTCAGTGCAGAGAAACACTTCCTGAGTTTGATCTCCTGGCAAGTCAGGAGATCAAATTGCTGCAGGGAACAGAACAGTGCCACCTAGTGGCCGATTTTTCTATTGCATTTTAAACATATTTATGGTGATAATTTTAAAAGCAAGAGAATGGAAAAGTGTCTTCTAATTACACAAGGAACACTATGTTAAAAGTTTTATTTGGTCACAGGTAGTCTTTAACCTCTTAAGGATGCAGGGCGTACCTGTACGCCCTGCGCCCAGTACCGGTATTTAAAACGGGGTCACACCGGGTCGGTCCCGGCTGCTATTCAAAGCCGTGATCCTGGGCTAATAGCGCGCAGCACAGATCGTTGTGCCATGTGTTATTAACCCTTCAGATGCGGTGATCAAAGTTGATCGTCGTGTCGAAAACAAAAGTAAAAGCTTCCCGGCAGCTCAGTTGGGCTGATCGGGACTATAGAGATAAAATTGCGATGTCCCGATCAGCTAGGATGCAAGCGGAGGCCCCCTTTCCTTGCTCTGTCGCGTCTGATCGGCATTTGATTGCTCCAAGCCTGAGCTACAGGCTTGAGCAATCAACCCCTATTACGCTGATCCATGCAAAGCTATGACTTTGTAGGGATCAGGGTAAAAGATCTGTGTGTGCAGTGTTATAGGTCCCTATGGGAGCTATAACACTGCAAAAAAAAAAAAAATCAAAAAAAAAAGTTTATAAAAGTCATATAACCCCTTCATTAATAAAAGTTTGAATCACCCCCCTTTTCCCATAAAAAACTGTGTAAATAAAAACAAACATATGTGGTATTGCCATGTGCGTAAATGTCTGAACTATAAAAATATATTGTTAATTAAACCGCACAGTCAATGGCGTATGCGCCAAAAAATTCCAAAGTCCAAAATAGCGTATTTTTGGTCACTTTTTATATAATAAAAAAATGAATAAAAAGCGAGCAAAAAGTCTGATCAATGCAAAAATGGTACCAAATAAAAGTTATAGTGGTCACAAACGTATACATTTTCCTGCATGTAGTTATGATTTTTTTTCAGAAGTACGACAAAATCAAACCTTTATTGCTGACTCCATATGGCAACGATGTTCCTACCTAAGGGAGTCAGGTTCACCGCATATACCTCTGCAGACCTGAATGTCCCGAACTCGACTCTCCTTCTCTATGGAAGATCCATGGGATACATTAGTGACTGACAAAATAGTTAGTAGGCCTCTATGACCATTGTAGTTATTACCAGACACTGTTATATTGCAGGATCTCTGGCCCTATATCCCCGCTACCATTGTTGTCAGATTAGCATCACCTGTGTTATTGTATTGTTAAGTTGCATACTTTGCCACTGTTCTTGATGCCTACTACAGACGATATTGCCTTTGTTATTGTCTTCATACTTGGAAACTAATAAAAACTTTTACTTTGGAAAAAAAAAATCAAACCTATATAAGTAGGGTATCATTTTAACCGTATGGACCTACAGAATAAAGATAAGGTGTTATTTTTTACAAAAAAATGCACTGCGTAGAAACGGAAGCCTCCAAATGTAAAAAATGAATTATTATTTTTTTTGTAAAATGACTAATGTCACTGCAAAGTAGAATTGGTGACGCAAAAAATAAGCCATCATATGGAATTTTATGTGCAAAATTGAAAGTGTTATGATTTTTAGAAGGTGATGAGGAAAAAATGAAAATGGAAAAACGCTGAGTCCTTAAAGTGGTACTCTGTTGCTAGGAGTAGTTATGGCCCGTGCTTCCTACAATACAGATATACTGTACTTCTTTTTTATTGTCCGTGCCCTCTCTGTTTGTGTTTGAAATCTTACCTGGGAAATGTAGTTTGCAATGGGCAGAAGGACAGGAAGTGCTCATAACAAGTTTGAGACAAACACTTCCCCATGAGGCAGCAAAAGACCCACGGATAAAGTGCTAGCCACAACGTAGGATAAGGTAAGGAACGCAACAGATAGAAAAAAAATGAGCAAATTAACTGGCCACAACAGAGTACCCCGTTAAGGGGTTACCGTATATACTCGAGTATAAGCCGAGTTTTTCAGCACGATTTTTCGTGCTGAAAACACCCCCCTCGGCTTATACTCGAGTGAACTCCCCCACCCGCAGTGGTCTTCAACCTGCGGACCTCCAGAGGTTTCAAAACTACAACTCCCAGCAAGCCCGGGCAGCCATCGGCTGTCCGGGCTTGCTGGGAGTTGTAGTTTTGAAACCTCCGGAGGTCCGCAGGTTGAAGACCACTGCGGCCTTCAACATCATCCAGCCCCCTCTCACCCCCTTTAGTTCTGAGTACTCACCTCCGCTCGGCGCTGGTCCGGTCCTGCAGGACTGTCCGGTGAGGAGGTGGTCCGGTGGGATAGTGGTTCCGGGCTGCTATCTTCACCGGGGAGGCCTCTTCTAAGCGCTTCGGGCCCGGCCTCAGAATAGTCACGTTGCCGTGACAACGATGCAGAGGTGCGTCATTTGCGTCATTGTCAAGGCAACGCATCTATTCCGGGCCGGAAGCGCTTAGAAGAGGCGCCCCCGGTGAAGATAGCAGCCCGGACCACCTCCTCACCGGACCACCTCCTCACCGGACAGCCCTGCAGGACCGGACCAGCGCCGAGCGGAGGTGAGTACTCAGAACTAAAGGGGGTGAGAGGGGGCTGGATGATGTTGAAGGCCGCAGTGGTCTTCAACCTGCGGACCTCCGGAGGTTTCAAAACTACAACTCCCAGCAAGCCCGGACAGCCGATGGCTGCCCGGGCTTGCTGGGAGTTGTAGTTTTGAAACCTCTGGAGGTCCGCAGGTTGAAGACCACTGAGGGCGAATGATGAGAAGAGGATGATGAAGGGGGGGGTGTGGGGATGATGAAGGGGGGTGGGGATGATGAAGGGGGGGGGGGATGATTACAAGGGGATGATGAAGGGGGGATGTGTGGGATGATAAGGGGATGATGAAGGGGGGATGTGCAGGATGATAAGGGGATGATGAAGGGGGGATGTGTGGGATGATAAGGGGATGATGAAGGGGGGATGTGCGGGATGATAAGGGGATGATAGGGGGGGATGTGTGGGATGATGACAAGGGGATGATGAAGGGGGATGTGTGGGATGATAAGGGGATGATGAAGGGGGGATGTGTGGGATGATGACAAGGGGATGATGATGAGGATGTTAATGACGGGTCTGGATGATGACAGGGGGGGATGAGGTATTTCCCACCCTAGGCTTATACTCGAGTCAATAACTTTTCCTGGGATTTTGGGTTGAAATTAGGGGTCTCGGCTTATACTCGGGTCGGCTTATACTCGAGTATATACGGTAATAAAAACTGTTCCATAAAAAGGGTTCTAGGGAGCACTGCTCAGAGCCCATATTCCCTGAACTTAATAACATGAAGACACATCATTGACCTCTTAAAGACATAGCCCATTTTGGCCTTAACTCTTTAAGGACACAGGGCGTACAGGTATGCCCACTCCCCTGCTATGACACAGGCTCAGGAAATGAGCACACATCATGGCATAGTACTGAACGGTGTATGCAATCCAAGGATTGCATTTAATAGTTCTCTATGAGGAATGAAAGTAAGTGTAAAAAATGTGAAAAATAAATAAATAAAGTTAATAAATGTGAATTAACCCCTTCCAAAATTATATATTTTTTGGTCATTTTGTATACCTGTCATGTATGGGCAGGGAAGGAGTGCAGCCCTGATCTCACCCACTCTATCTGACCCTGCCTACGGCCTTCATCTACAAAATCAACTATGGTTGTGCTTTATGAGTGTTGTGCCTCGGACATTGTACAACATACAAAGGTGAGCGTGTTACTCACCTGTCATTGTATGGTATTCCGCTCATTGGTCCTGAACAAGGAAGTGCTTGTTTTCTGTTTTATCTTCATAATAAAAACTACAGGTCACAGTGCAAAAATGATTAGCCCTCACACATCCCCATATACTAAAAAAGTTATAGGGGTCAGGACAGGGAAATTTTAAATGTACAAATTTTTTGTGCAAAAGTTATCATTTTTTAAAAGAAGTAAAACAAAATAAAACCTATTTAAGTTGGGTATTATTGTAATTGTATGGACCTTCAGAATAAAGATAAAGTCAAATTTTTACCAAAAAGTGCACTGTGTAGAAACAGAAGCTGTCAAAAATTACAAAATGGCGTTTTTTCTTAAATTTTGTCCCACAAATATTTTTTTGTTTGGCCATATATTTTGTGGTGAAATGATTGATGTAATTACAAAGTAAAATTGGTAGCGCAAACAACAAACCCTCATATAGGTCTGTAGGTGGCAAACTGAAAGCATGAGGATTTTTAGAAGGTGAGAAGGAAAAAGTCCTCAAAGGGGTACTCCGCCGCTAGACATCTTATCCCCTATCCAAAGGATAGGGGATACAATGTCTGATCGTGGGGGTCCCAAGACCAAATATTCTTTGTAATAAGAGCTTTCATTTTACCCTAAAATGTACCGCAAACCAAAATTAATATTTGTGAGCAGAAGTTTATAAGAAAACTGCAATTTTGCTATTTTGGGGGGTTTGGTTTTTACGCAGTACACATTATGGTAAAAAATGATACATTATCAATATTCTGTACGCCAATGCAATTCAAATGATACCAAATTTATATAGTTTTTCTATTACTGTACTACTTTAAAAAGTGCTAATGTTTTTAACAAAATAGCTATGCATAAAATTAGGGGAGGGGATTTTATACAATTTTACAAACATTTAAAATTTTGTATTTTACACTTTTTAAGTTTCCTTATACATAGCATTACACAGTATTAAAAGCTATTCACTGATATAGCCTGGCTAAGCCCAGGCTACATAATTGAATCTGCGTTCAGCGGCAGGAGGCAGGTAAGAGGACTCTCCTCTCGCTATCTCGTCGCGGGGGTCCTGAGAGCGCCACTGAGCAACTGACAACTATCAGTTTCACTTTAGATGCCATGATTGGCGTTGATTACGGCATCTAAAGGGTTGAATGCAAGGCAGCAGTGAGATTGCCACTGCCCGACATAAGCAGTGAGTGTCTGGCTACTGATAGTAGCCGACACTCACAGCTTCTGCGCTCACTTCAAAACTGCTTAAGGATTCAGGACATACATGTACTGTACTCCCTTGGTCCTTAAAGGGGTACTACCGTGCTGACAACTTATCCCCTATCTAAAGGATAGGGGATAAGTTGCCTGATCGTGGGTCCCGCCGCTGGTGACCCCCGCAATCTTGCACGCAGCACCCCGCTCTCATCCGCTCCGGGTCTGATGACAGGGCCGGTGATCGTAACGTCACAGCCCCGCCCCCCCTGTGATGTCACACTCCGCCCCCTCAATGCAAGTCTTGCCCCCTGCCATATACTTACATTGAGGGGGCGGAGCATGATGTCACACAGGATGGAGCCGTGACGTCACTATACTCCGGCCCCGTGATCGGCAGTCATCAGACCCGGAGCGATGTTCGCTCCGGGACCTGATGAGAGTGGGGTGCTGCGTGCGAGATCGTGGGGGTTCCCAGCGGCAGGACCCTGCGCGATCAGGCAACTTATCACCTATCCTTTAGATAGGGGATAAGTTGTCAGCATGGTAGTACACCTTTAACCCCTTAAGGACTCAGCCCATTTTGGCCTTAAGGACTCAGACAATTTAATTTTTACGTTTTCATTTTTTCCTCCTCGCCTTCTAAAAATCATAACTCTTTTATATTTTCATCCACAGACTAGTATGAGGGCTTGTTTTTTGCGCGACCAGTTGTCCTTTGTAATGACATAACTCATTATATCATAAAATGTAAGTCGCAACCAAAAAACACTATTTTTGTGGGGAAATTAAAACGAAAAACGCAATTTTGCTAATTTTGGAAGGTTTTGTTTTCACGCCGTACAATTTATGGTAAAAGTGACATGTGTTCTTTATTCTGAGGGTCAATACAATTAAAATGATACCCATTATTATATACTTTTATATTATTGTTGCGCTTAAAAAAAATCACAAACTTTTTAACCAAATTAGTACGTTTATAATCCCTTTATTTTGATGACCTCTAACTTTTTTATTTTTCCGTATAAGTGGCGGTATGGGGGCTCATTTTTTGCGCCATGATCTGTAATTTTTTTTGATACCACATTTGCATATAAAAAACTTTTAATAAATTTTTTATAATTTTTTTTTAATAAAATGTCTTTAAAAAGTAGGAATTTTGGACTTTTTTTATTTTTTTTCGTTCACAAAATGTCAACATACTGTAAAAAGGTGTGTGATCAGGGCATCCTAATCTATTTAATGACAGTAAACTCTAAATTTTCTGGGGTTGGCCACACAGGTCTTCTTTAATGCATATGTAAAACTATAGGATCACACCTCCTCCTCTTCATCCACTATATCCCTTCCATTCCTCCTCGCCTTCCCTCTTTGTGTGGCGAGGGCTATGAGCTAACTGTGTGCGCGGTGTATAAATCAGTTTGTGTTGCCAGGGCACCGTTAATCTACATGGCCCGCAGTAGAGATAGCTTTTCCTAGGCCAGGCACAGGATAATGTATACACCAATGCAAGGTTTACTTTGCTGGAGGTAGCAGATCTCAAACATTACAGTCTCTTGTGCAGAGGGATGAACAGAGTGGAACCCTGGGAGCCTGTCACCTTGCTGGGAGCTGAAGTTGCTGTTTCACGCAGCTCTAGGATTATTAGCAGCACATGCTGACTTGAGAGACTTTACCTTGACTGACTGACTGAAGTAGAGATTTTCCCCAAGAGCTTTGCTTACCACCAGGTTTTGATATTCACCTGTGCACCAGGGTTTTTCCTGAGATTGGCATGGCTGTGGAATTTTGTAGTCTTCTTCTCCCTAGGCTTCTCCTCACAGTATCAGCACTCCACTTCTTACTGAAATTGCACTGAACTGCAGCTGCTCACTGACTCAACTCTCTTCACTAAACTACACTCTCCTCCCCCCTACACTACATAATGGCTAGGTTTGGGTGTCCCCCATTGGGGCATCAGAGTCACTTGGTTACTAAGCCACATTTCCTTAAAAGTACAGTGCATTCATCAATTAATACATAACATTACACATCAATACATCACATTATAACAGGTCAGACAATTGAGAAATGGGCCCAACATATAGACAGCAGGGATGCTGAGACAATGTTTAGCCCACAGGACAGCCTTTGGGGCTGAGACACCACATTTGGATGAACTTGATGGACATGTGCCTTCCTCCAAACATACTAACCATGCAACTAGGTAACTATGTTAATAGATAGAAAAGTATCACAATGGTTCAGATCTGACCAGGGGCAACTCCTTCATACAGTATATATGTTCTCCTTGTGTTTGCCAGGTCATTATGCTTCCCTTGTCTAGGTTTAAGATAGGCGTATTAGACATGGAGTCCCAATGGGAACAAGGAAAAATGTGAATGGTTATAAGGAAGGAACATGTTGGCACTATATGAGCAAGAAGAAGTAAGTATATTGCTGCCTTTTCTATGTGCACCTCATTTTAGCTATACTCACACCTATTGTTCTTTGTTAATAACATTTAGGCTGGCTGGTCCCTCCATAATAAAAAAAAAATCAATCTGCAGAATATATTACATACTTAAATATTCTACCATTTGAACCTAGGTACTCAGGTAGTTGTAACCTTGTTATGAGGATAATAAAATGTACCAATGTCTGATATCTCTTAAATGTTCTATACCCTTTGTGTAATCCATTGTCCTCTATTTCACATAAATGTCTTTCTTCACATGTGAACTTTACAGGCTTACTTCTATGTAGCTGGCAATGCTGGTTAACAGTCATTAAAATGTATGAGAGTGTGAAAGTGCTACCTCTTAGCTCCAATAAATAATGCCCGCTCATGGCTAGGAATTTGTATGTCAGAATGGTTTATAGCAAAGTGTCAATATAATTGGACCTGTGCTCAGTTTCAACCTCACTAGTTCTCTAAATCCTAAAATACAGGTGAAAGTTATATATTATATATTAGATATAGCAATGAACACAGTATATGTCAGTGCTTTGCCCATATGTCTAAACGATACTGTGCTACAAAGAAAGGGCATGTCGTATTTCTTTTGTTGTATAATTGTATAGAATGGTGCAGAAAAAATAGCCAGAATTCTGTCTAATTTCAAAGACGTTATAATTCCATTGTGTCAAAAAATAAAAAATGTATTACATGACTAACATGGAGGTAGTGAGCCTGAGGGTCCAAGGACTGACTGTGCGCAGCGTCAGAAGGCCTTGTTCACAACAAGTTTTTCTCTCATTTCCAGTACAGAAAACTGCAATGGCCACATGTTAGAGGAAAGTGAATAACATTTTTAAAATATAATTTATAGTATATTTTACATCTGAACACAGTGCACTGTCTGTAGATTGCTACTATTGTTTTCTTGTAACAATGTCGGAAAATATACACATAAAAAAACTGAGAATCATAGAAAGCCATGGAGTTTTCTTGGCAGCAAATAAAGCCATTGTCCTGTGAAAACAGCTGGTCACTGAGGTTTCCATCAGTCAGTAATAACTTTTAATAAGGATTCGGGCAAACCTTAGATGCCTACAGTTCTTAGTTGAGGCACAAAATCTTAATGGTTACTTTTACACTAGATGGCACAGTGGTTTGAACTTTTTAGGAAGGAAAGTACAACATTATCAAGGATGCAGCAATATTCAATAGCTCAGATTTGATGCAGCCCCTCTGCTCGACAAAAACCAGGATCCACTTAGCAAAGTTACTTACAATAACTGCTTTTTCAGAGACTTTTCTTTCACTGTCCAGAAGATCCTCTTGTGCAGCTTACTATACCCATGATTAACATTTCTAGCTAACCAGTCCACCATACGATATGTAATATACCTTTCTTAAAGGAGATCTGTAGTGCTCTGAACTTTATCCCCTATCCGAAGGATAAGGGATAAGTTATAGATCGCGGGGGGCCCCAGCGCTCAGACCCCCCGCGATCTCCTGTACGGGCCGCGGCAATGTACAGGAAAGGGGGCGTTCCGTCCCTGCATGACGCGGCAGCTGGTACGCACCTCTATGAATCCCATAGAGATACATGGTGGGGAGTGCTGGCTGCCGTGTCAGTGTGATCTGCAACTAGCAAATCCCACTCAGCTGGTAAAACAGGTTACCTTTATGGCCAACAAAAGGCGGCCTGGAATGTGGGGAATGACCCCCACCGTGCACTTGGTCATTCCCAGTAAGAGCCGTCCCGGATTGGCCTTCCAGCCATACTACGGCCACAGTGTCAGACTGCATCGCAGCACAGACATTGAATAATTCTGGCTCTTACTTCACCAAAGCCAGGAGCCTTGGTGACACATATAGCCCATCTACCACGATACCTTTCACCTTCTCACATACCCTGCCCCCCCCTCCTTGGTTCAAGCCTGAGGGGTGAATACTTGTACAACAGTGGACTCGTGACAGGGCATCGGCGTTGCCTAGCAAACGACCCGCTTTCTGTTTAACCTTGAACTTGAAATTCTGTAGTGACAGGAACCACCTGGTGACCCTGGCATTTTTGTCCTTGAACTTAAGGGGGGAATGATCCGTCACGAGACGAAACTTCCTACCCAAAAGATAATAGCAGAGAGACTCGAGTGCCCACTTAATGGCCAGGCACTCTCTCTCCGCTATATTATACATGGTCTCTACTAGGGTTAGTTTGCAGCTAAGAAAGACAATGGTATGCTCTTCCCCATTGACTTCCCGGGAGAGTACTGGACCGAGACCTACCTCAGAGGCATCGGTCTGTACCACAAATTCCCTTTTGAAGTTGGGTGTTGCCAACATCGGAGACCCACATGGGGCTGACTTTAAAGCGGAAAATGTCTGCTCTGCCTGTTCGTTCCAACGGACCATGATGGACTTTCATCCCTTCAGGAGGTCTGTTAAGGGCACAGCCACCTTAGCAAAATGGGGGATGAATCTCATATAGTAACCCACCATTCCTAGGAACGACAGGTCGGGGCCAATTTCTGAAAGCCTCTATTTTGTTTACCTGGGGTTTGACAACTCCACACCCAATGACGTACCCCAGGAACTTGGTCTCTTCCAATCCTATGGCACACTTTTTGGGGTAAGCAGTTAACCCAGCCTTCCTAAGGGAGTCAACCACTGCCTGTACTTTAGGAAGGTGACTTTCCCAGTCTGTACTGTGGATGATGATATCGTCCAGATAAGCTGAGGCATACCAACAATGTGGCCGCAGTACAATATCCATTAGCCTTTGAAATGTAGTGGGAGCGCCATGTAAACCAAAGGGTAACACTTTGTACTGAAACAAACCTTCTGGTGTGAAAAAGGCTGTTTTCTCTTTGGCAGCCTCCGTCAAGGGCACCTGCCAGTACCCTTTTGTGAGGTCCAAAACAGAAAAATCCAGAGCTTTTCCTAGCCTTTCAATAAGCTCGTCAACTCGGGGCATGGGATATGCATCAAACTTGGACACCTCATTAACCCCTTCACAGCTGCTCTACGGCCTTTTGCTGTCCGGGCATGCTGGGAGTTGTAGTTTTGCAACATCTAGAGACACCCTTGTTGGGAAACACATCTCCAAACAGTGTGCTCCCGTCACACCAGTGTTTCCCAACCAGAGTGCCTCCAGCTGTTGCAAAACTACAACTCCCAGCATACCTGGACAGCAAAAGGCTGTTCAGGTATGCTGGGGGTCATAGTTTTGCAACATCTAGAGCAATGTTTCCCAACCATTGTGCCTACAGCTGTTGCAAAACTACAATACCCAGCATGCCCGGACAGCCTTTTGATGTCCAGGCATGCTGGGAGTTGTAGTTTTGCAGCATCTAGAGACACCCTGGTTGGGAAACACTGTTGCAAAACTACAACTCCCAGCATACCTGGACAGCAAAAGGCTGGTTAGGCATGCTGGGAGTCGTAGTTTTGCAACATCTAGAGCAGTGTTTCCCAACCATTGTGCCTTCAGCTGTTGCAAAACTACCACTCCCAGTATGCCTGGACAGCCATTTGCAGGCAGTGAGAAGCGCAGGAGCGGGTAGTGAGGAGTGGAGCAGCACAGGAGCAGGCAGTGAGGAGCGGAGGAGCAGGCAGTGAGGAGCGGAGGAGCAGACAGTGAGGAGCGGGCAGTAAGGAGCAGAGAAGCAGGCAGTGAGGACCAGGCAGTGAGGAGTGGAGGGTCAGACAGTGAGGAGCTGAGGAGCAGGCAGTGAGGAGCGCAGAAGCGGCCATTGAGCAGCGGGCAGTATGGAGTGGGCAGTGAGGAACGCAGGAGCGGGCAGTGAGGAACGCAGGAGCGGGCAGTGAGGAACGCAGGAGCGGGCAGTGAGAAGCGGAGGAGCGGGCAGTGAGGAGCCAAGGAGCGGGCAGTGAGGAGCAGAGGAGCAGGCAGTGAGGAGCGGAGGAGCAGGCAGTGAGGAGTGGAAGAGCAGACAGTGAGGAGCTTAGGAGTGGGCAGTGAGGAGCGGAGGAGCAAGCAGTGAGGAGCGGAGGAGCATGCAGTGAGGAGCGGGCAGAGGGGAGTGGAGGAGCAGGCAGTGAGGAGCGGAGGAGCGGGCAGTGAGGAGCGGGGAGTGAAGAGCGCAGGAGCGGGCAGTGAGGAGCCGAGGAGCGGGCAGTGAGGAGTGGAGGAGCGGCCAGTGAGAAGCAAAGGAGCGGGTAGTGAGGAGTGGAGGAGCAAAGGAGCAGGCAGTGAGGAGCGCAGTAGCAGTCAGTGAGGAGTGGGCAGTGAGGAGCGGACAGTGAGGAGCAGAGGAGCAGGCAGTGAGGAGCAGATAGTGAGGAGTGGGCAGTGAGGAGCAGAGAAGCGGGCAGTGAGGACCGGGCAGTGAGGAGCAGGCAGTGAGAAGCGGAGGAGCAGGCAGTGAGGAGTGGAGGATCAGACAGTGAGGAGCGCAGGAGCGGCCAGTGAGGATCCCGCAGTATGGAGCGGGCAGTATGGAACGGGCAGTGAGGAACGCAGGAGTGGGCAGTGAGGAGCCGGCAGGGAGGAGCAGGCAGTGAGAAGCGGAGGAGCGGGCAGTGAGGAGCCGAGGAGCGTGCAGTGAGGAGCCGAGGAGCGGGCAGTGAGGAGCCGAGGAGCGGGCAGTGAGGAGCTGAGGAGCGGGCAGTGAGGAGCGGGCAGTGAGGAGCTGAGGAGCGGGCAGTGAGGAGCGGGCAGTGAGGAGCAGAGGAGCAGGCAGTGAGGAGCGCAGGAGCGGGCAGTGAGGAGCGCAGGAGCGGGCAGTGAGGAGCCGAGGAGCGGGCAGTGAGGAACCAAGGAGCGGGCAGTGAGGAGTAGAGGAGCGGCCATTGAGAAGCGGAGGAGCGGCCAGTGAGGAGCGGAGGAGCGGGCAGTGAGGAGCGGGCAGTGAGGAGTGCAGGAGCAGGCAGTGAGGAGTGCAGGAGCAGAGGAGCAGGCAGTGAGGAAAAGTTAGAGCAGAAAAGTGTGTGAGAGACTTTTGGTAGTCTGCATTTATCAATCACTGACAAAATGGCTCTGGCTAGTGGACTACAGATTCCCATCCCCCGCTCTATTTGCATACAGTCTCAAGAGGGACTTGCAGGAAAGCAAGGCCACATTTTACAGCAATTCCTTTCTATTCATCTGATTCCTCATGTTAGCTCCCTCTGCTGGTCAAGAGTGGGACAAGTTATTTTTAAATTTTTCATATTTTGTGATAAATATAAAATGTTAAAAATATTAGCAAAAATATTTTAAAAATGTGAAAAATGTATTAAACCTCTAAAAAAATTTTTTACAAAATTTGGTGACACCTTTCCTTTAAGGACAGAGCCATTTTTTGCAATTCTGACCACTGTCACTTTAAGCATTAATAACTCTGGGATGCTTTTACCGATTATTCTGATTCTGAAATAGTTTTTTCGTGACATATTCTACTTTATTTTAGTGGTAAAATTTTGTCGTTACTTGCATCCTTTCTTGGTGAAAAATCCCAAAATTTCATAAAACATTTTGAAAATTTAGCATTTTTCTAACTTTGAAACTCTCTGCTTGTAAGGAAAATTGATATTCCAAATAAATGTTATATTGATTCACAAATACAATATGTCTACTTTATGTTGGCATCATAAAATGGACATATTTTTACTTTTTGAAAAAAATAAAGGGCTTCAAAGTATAGCAGCAATTTTCAAAATTTTCATGAAAATTGCTAAATCTGAAGGGACAGATGTTACAGAACTGCATGCCTAGACTGCCTGGGCAGTCTAGGCATGCTGAGAGTTGTAGTTTTGCAACATCTGGAGGGCTACCGTTTGGGCACCACTGTAATAGTGGTCTCCAAACTGTGGTCTCCAAATAGTGGTCTCCAAACCCTCCAGATGTTGCAAAATTACAACTCCCAGCATGCCCAGACAGCCTTTGGCTGTCTGGGCATGCTGGGAGTTGCAGTTTGGCTTCCACTAGGAAGGCAGCAGTAAAGATCGCTTTACTGCCACCTCCCTTCATGCTCCCAACTTGCGCCTCCCTACCTGCGCCGCTGATCTCTGCTGATGTCACCGACCGGCGGTCCCCACAGCATCTTCTCCACAGGTACCGGCCGCCATCTTCTCCCCCCGTTCTGCCCGACATCCAGGGGTGGGCAGAGCGGGGGGTTTCCATGGCAACCCTCCGTCTTCAACTACCATTGGTCAGTGCTTACTAATGGCAGGGGATAGGAGGAGGCTGCAGCACTGCAACCTCGCTCCTATCCCTCAGAATGATCGGGGCTGTCACTGACAGCTCCGATCATCCCTATTTTCTGGGCGATCAGGTCACCAGAGACCCGATCAGCCCGGAATAGTAGAAAATCACATGTCTGAATTGACATGCGATTTTCTCCGATCTCCGACATGGGGGGGTCTCAGGACCCCCCTCGGCGATGTGCCGGGATGTCTGCGGAATGATTTCAGCAGGCATACCGGTCCGGTCCCCAACCGGCTAGCGGTGGCGACCAGAATTCCCACGGGCGTATCCATACGTCCTATGTCCTTAAGGACTCGGGATGCAGGGCGGATGCATACGCCCTGCGTCCTGAACAGGTTAAGTTTGCGGAAATCATTACAGAACCGCAACATCCCATCTGGCTTGGGTATTAAGACTATTGGACTGGCCCACTCACTCTATGATTCCTCAATGACATCCAGTTTCAACATCTGCTATACTTCTTCCGAGATGGCTTGTCGTCGCGACTCAGGTACCCGGCATGGTTTCGACCATATTTTTACATTGGGTTCAGTGACAATGTCATGGCGGATGACAGAAGTATGTCCAGGAAGGTCTGAGAACACATCTGTGTTCCTACTGTCGAACTCCCTGGCCTCCTGAGTCTGTGCAGGGGAAAGGCTGTCAGCAATTTTCACTGTGGCAACTGCTTCCCTTGCACCAGACTGAGGGACGGGAAACTCCACCCCTAACAAACCTGACCGGGGGCTGTCGTCCACACTAGTCTCTCTGTCTTTCTAAGGTTGCAACAAATTTACATGGTACACTTGCTCGGGCTTCCTTCGTCTGGGCTGATGTACCCTGTACGTCATCTCCCCTACCTTTTCAATCACTTCGTAGGAACCCTGCCACCTAGCCAGAAATTTACTATCGACCGTTGGTACCAGAACCCGATCTCCCAGCTTAAAATTTCAAACCCGTGCCTGGCAATTATAAACTCTCCTTTGAGCTCGCTGAGCTGCCTCCATATGTTCCCTAACCAAGGGCAACACTGTTTCCATCCATTCCTGCAACTGAATGACATACTCAACTGCACATTTGTGCGGCGTGAGCTGTTGCTCCCATGCCTCTTTAGCTATGTCTAACAGACCACGTGGATTTCTGCCGTATAGCAGTTCAAAGGGCGAGAACCCAATAGAAGCCTGGGGCACTTCTCGCACTGTGAACATGAGAAAGGGCAGCAAAACATCCCAATTTTTACCATCTCTAGCCACCACACGCTTTAACATATTTTTAACATTTGGTTTCTACCAGGTCGGTCGTCTGCGGGTGGTAGACGGAGGTCCGTAGCTGTTTTACCTGCAGTAACTTACTGAGCTCTTTCATTACCTTTGACATAAAGTGGGGTGCCGTGGTCAGTCAATACCTCTTTAGGTAAACCCACTCAGGAAAACAACTCCATTAGCCCCTTAGATATAAGTTTGGCCGAGGTATGTCGCAGAGGCAGCGCCTCGGGATACCAAGTTGCATAATCCAGAACTACCAGGATGTGTTGGGGCCCCCTAGTGGATTTTGGCAATGGGCCAACCAGATCAATAGCGATCCATTCAAATGAGACCTCGATAATCGGAAGAGGGACCAGGGGACAATAGTAATGTGTCTGGGGGCTAGTGATTTGGCAGGTTGGGCAAGATTCAGGATACCTTTCGACCTCTTTATACACTCTGGGCCAGTAAAAGCGCTGCAAAATTCGTTCCTGCATTTTCTGCTGGCCCAGGTGCCACTCTAGAACATTCTAATGGGCTAACTCTAACACGAGTCTCCAATATGCTTTAGGCACCTCCAATTGTTACACATTCTCACCAAATGTGATGACTCGCTCATCAATGTTCAGTGTTTTATTTACACTTGGCACACAGCAGTCTTTAAATGCAGAACCAAGGAAAATGGAACAAAAGTCCACCTGTATTCTTTAGGTGTTTGTTCACACCTGAGTCCATGCCATGCGGCATCAAGCAAGCCTTTTCCAGGCCTCCAGGCAGACTGTTCACCAGCTTGAAACCTTGGAGCAAAGGGAAGTACTCCACATTCAGCTCTCTCTGGCAGTGTGAGCTGCAACTAGCAAATCCCACTCAGCTGGTGAAACAGGCTTCCTTTAAGGCCAACAAAAGGCGGCCTGGATTGTGGGGAATGACCCCCATCTTGCACTTGGTCATTCCCAGTAAGAGCCATCCCAGATTGGCCTTCAAGCCATATCATGGCCACAGTGTCAGACTGCATTGCAGCACATACACTGAATAATACCGGATCTTACTTCACCAAAGCCAGGAGCCTTGGTGACACATATCGCCCATCCATCACGATGTCTTTCACCTTATCACAATATATATGTGAGTATGTGTGATATATATATATATATATATATATATATATATATATATATATCAAAATATGTGTTACTGCAATCCTTTTCTGTATGAAATACTACATTTGCTTGAAAAATTTCTGCGGTGCCAACATTTATGGACATGACTGTGTATATATATATATATATATATATATATATATATATATATATATATATATATATACAGTCATATCCATAAATGTTGGCACCGCAGAAATTTTTCAAGCAAATGTAGTATTTCATACAGAAAAGGATTGCAGTAACACATGTTTTTCTATACACATGTTTATTCCTTTTGTGTGTATTGGAACTAAACCAAAAAAGGGAGGAAAAAAGCAAATTGGAGATAATGTCACACCAAACTCCAAAAATGGGCTGGACAAAATTATTGGCACCCATAACTTAATATTTGGTTGCACACCCTTTGGAAAAATAACTGAAACCAGTCGCTTCCTATAACCATCAATAAGCTTCTTACACCTCTCAGCCGGAATGTTGGATGACTCTTCCTTTGCAAACTGCTCCAGGTCTCTCTTATTGGAAGGGCCTTTTCCCAACAGCAATTTTAAGTTCTCTCCACAAGTGTTCAATGGGATTTAGATCTGGACCCATTGCTGGCCACTTCAGAACTCTGAAGCGCTTTGTTGCCATCCATTTCTGGATGCTTTTTGACGTACGTTTGGGGTCAAGATCTCGGACACAAACCCAGCTTTCTGACACTGGGCTGTACAGTGCGACCCAAAATCCATTGGTAATCTTCAGATTTCATGATGCCTTGCACACATTCAAGGCACCCAGTGCCAGAGGCAGCAAAACAACCCCAAAATATAATTGAACCTCTACTATATTTCACTGTAGGTACTGTGTTATTTTCTTTGTAGGTCTCATTACGTTTTCAGTAAACTGTAGAATGATGTGCTTTACCAAAAAGCTCTATCTTGGTCTCATCTGTCTACAAGATGTTTTCCCAGAAGGATTTTGGCAGAATGTAGTCTTGCTTTTTTATGTCTCTGCATCAGCAGTGGGGTCCTCCTGGGTCTCCTGCCATAGCGTTTCATTTCATTTAAATGTTGGCAGATAATTTGCGCTGACACTGATGCTCCCTGAGCCTTCAGGACAGCTTAAATATCTTTGGAACTTGTTTGGGGCTACTTATCCACCATCCGTACTATCCTGCGTTGACACCTTTCATCAATTTTTTTCTTCTGTCCACGCCCAGGGAGATTAGCTACAGTGCCATGGGTTGCAAACTTCTTGATAATGTTGCGCAATGTGGACAAAGGCAAATCTAGATCTCTGGAGATGGACTTGTAACCTTGAGATTGTTGATATTTTTCCAAAATTTTGGTTCTCAAGTTCTCAGACAGTCCTCTTCTCCTCTTTCTGTTGTCCATGCTGGCGCACGCACACACAATGCAAAGACTAAGTGAACTACTCTCCTTTTTATTTACTTTCATGTATGATTTTTATATTGCCCACACATGTTACTTGCCCCAGGTGAGTTTAAAGGAGCATCACATGGTTGAAGCAATCATGAAGCAATCACAATTTTGAAACAGTGCCAATAATTTTGTCCAGACCATTTTTGGAGTTTGATGTGACATTATGTCCAATTTGTTTTTTTATTCCTCCCTTTTCTGGTTTAGTGAATGTGTTAGTGTATGCAGAATAAAAAGACTATTTGATAAGGCACATCTCCCACACTACTCTGCTCCTTGCTTTCCCTCCTCCCGTCGAGTAGAGGAATTTCCTGTTCTAGCCAACGTCTAAAGTCTTCTTAAATATCTAAAACAGAAAGACAATACCTTATATGGTATGCCAAAGCTAAACTCATCTCACTAGTGAGGGCGTGAACTTATGCTAATTGCAATGTTCATATAAGCTGGATGATTGCCAAATAAACTTGGAGAAGTATGTTATCACTGACAATGTGTGTTTGTGTGATTTACTTATTGTGCATGCACTTAATCTGATAAGGAAAATAACAAATTTGTATAGGAGTTAGATATTTACTAGGTCACTGATAAAATCCATATCAATTTGGTGCCCTAACAGGGACTCTGGCTTATGGTACTGTGAGTGAGTCGCAATACAAGGCATCAATTTGGACCAAAGACAGGACACATACGGAAGCTGATCATCTCCAAGAGTATGGTAGGACACATTTCGTGTACCCTAGCCAAATAACCACTGTCTCCCCCTTTGGTTTATCTTGGTGCCTTAGTCGACTGTCTCACAACCAACCAAGGCAGGTATGCCAGAGGGTATGACACGGGACTCTCCGACAATAACATATTCCTGGGACTCGTCCCATTGCAACTGATTGTATATGTGTCAAGTCATGTCTTAATTGTGTCCATGGATTAATGTTAACTATTTTATAAGAGAGGGAGGAGATCTTTCCTTTCTAGTAGCAGACTTAGTTAAAAAGACAGAACTGCAGTTAAATGTGTGAACTCTAATGTTCCAGAGCTCTCTCCTAAGAAAGGGAGGGGTTGAGAGGGGTTTGTAGTTTGCAGAAAGCAGAGCACTTTGTGCAGCAGCTGGAGATCCCACAAATAGGTACCACCTTGGATAGCACAAGGGGGGCCTGTGGTCCAGGTGTAAGTTACATGTCACAGTGAAGGCAAAGGTCACAGAACTGCAGTTTAGAATGACCTCACTGGTATAATTGTTGAAAGGAGAGACAGGGGGAAGGATGTATGAGTTTGCAAAGATGGAAAACGTATAGAGATGGTAATGAGAGCTGGAGAAACTGAAAAAATACGTAGGTGTGTGTAAAGGGATGAAAGGAAGGTATGATGGGAGATGTAGTACCCTCAGAAATGTTTAAACTTTTGTGTCTGTGTTGTAAATTAAGTTGTTGAGTAGTGATGAGCAGCATTGGCCATATTCGAATATGCGATATTTCACGAATATATAGACGAATATTCATCCTATATTCGCGAATTTTGCGTATTTGTTACATTTGCATATGCGAATATTTGCAGTTACAAATATTAACATATGTGAATATTTGCCTATTCGGGTATTCGAGGAAGAAAACAGTGAGGGGGTGGGCCACTTTACTATTGGTTGCTAGAGATGTTGTTGATAACCTCTGACAAGTGTATGTGCATCATTCTAATTGGCCCACAAGTGAAAAGAAGGAATATGCGAATATTCACATATGCGAATACACGCATATGTGAATATACAAATATACGCATATGGGAATATGCGCATATGCGAATATTCACATATGCGAATATGCGCTTATGTGGAAAAATGAATGTTCACAATTTCGAATATATAGCAAATATTTTCCCAATATTCACGAATTTGCGAATTTGCAACATTCGCGATAAAAATTTGAAATGCGAATATTCGCGCCCAACAATATTGTTGAGTAGGATTGCCCATTTATCTCCCAAAGAATGTTCCTTAGTGGTAATGGATATATTAGTTTGAGTAGACAAATAACTGTATGCATTGTGTTGTTGAGAAAGCTGATAAGTTAGTCCAAAAGTTAATGATATATACAAGTGAAAAGACAAGTTAAAGAGGAGCAGATTGTTGTTAGCAGCTTGATAGGATTAGAGAGACAAACAAAATGGAGACTCAAGGTTTTGATGGAAAAGCATGTGGTGAGTGAAGAACGGACTATGGATATTAACCCCTTAAGGACTCAGGGTTAAATCCATATTATGGCTTATTTTTTGTGTCGCCAATTCTAATTTGCAGTGACATTAGTCATTTTACCCAAAAATGCACGGCGAAACGGAAAAAAAAATCATTGCGCGACAAAATCGAAAAAATAAAACGCCATTTTGTAACTTTTGGGGGCTTCCGTTTCTACGCAGTGCATATTTCGGTAAAAATTACACCTTATCATTATTCTGTAGGTCCATACGGTTAAAATGATACCCTACTTATGTAGGTTTGATTTTGTCGCTCTTCTGGAAAAAATCATAACTACATGCAGGAAAATTTATATGTTTAAAAATGTCATCTTCCGACCCCTATAACTTTTTATTTTTCCACGTACAGGGCGGTATGAGGACTAATTTTTTGCGCCGTGATCTGAAGTTTTTATCGGTATGATTTTTGTTTTGATCAGAATTTTTGATCACTTTTAAATTTTTTTAACGGTATAAAAAGTGACCAAAATACGCTTTTTTGGACTTTGGAATTTTTTTGCGCGTACGCCATTGACCGTGCGGTTTATTTAATGATATATTTTTATAGTTTGGACATTTACGCACGCGGCGATACCACATATGTTTTTTTATTTTATTTTTTTACACTGTTTTATTTTTTTTATGGGAAAAGGGGGGTGATTCAAACTTTTATTAGGGAAGGGGTTAAATGACCTTTATTAACACTTTTTTAAACTTTTTTTTTGCAGTGTTATAGGTCCCATAGGGACCTATAACACTGCACACACTGATCTCCTATGCTGATCACTGGCGTGTATTAACACGCCTGTGATCAGCATTATCGGCGCTTGACTGCTCCTGCCTGGATCTCAGGCACGGAGCAGTCATTCGTCGATCGGACACCGAGGAGGCAGGTAAGGGCCCTCCCGGTGTCCGATCAGCTGTTCGGGACGCCGCGATTTCACCGCGGCGGTCCCGAACAGCCCGACTGAGCAGCCTTTGACCGCCGCTTATAAAGGGTTAATACCGCACATCACCGCGATCGGCGATATGTGGTATTAGCCGCGGGTCCCGGATGTTGATGAGCGCCGGGACCAACGCGATATGATGCAGGATCGCGGCGCGATCCCGCTTCATATCGCGGGAGCCGGCGCAGGACGTAAATATACGTCCTGCGTCGTTAAGGGGTTAAGGCAGTTGAAAGTTTGAAATATACTGATGGTTGATGGACAGAAGTATTCATATACAACAGTGTTATATAAAGTATTCATATACAGAAGTGTTATATAGAGCATTCATATACAACAGTGTGATTCTTGAGAGCAAATTATGATTTGATTTAGTTACATTGTAGTTATCTGAACTGTTATAGTTATAATCAAAATAAGTTAATTAAATGAACACTGATGTGCAGACATACATTTTGGTAGCCTGTTGATGGGAAGTTGTATAAGAGATATACAGTGATCCCTCAACATACAATAGTTTCAACATATAATGATCTTATCTGTACCATTGTAACTTGAGACCAGACTCAACATACAATACTATGGACAGTCCAGGGCTGCAAAACATGTCAATGGCTCGAAGAACTGACTAATTACAATCGGCATTCACTGGAAAAACCCCTGTATTACTGCAGCTTTTGCACTGTATTCCTCTTTGGTAGAGCCGTCCTATAGTACAGGGAGGTATTACATGTATTAAGCCACAGTTAAATGCTCCTTTGGACACCAAGTGGGGGCAGCTCCATTTTACTTTTTTAAGACATTGCGTGTACTGTACAGGACCCTGAAAAGGCTCCTGTCCTCTACATAGACAGTGATTTACAGCTCCAAGCAGATCTTTCTTACTTTTATATGTAAGGACTTACTTTATCTATATTAGTTATCTACTTATTTTTGTTTAATCCTCACTTTTTCCTATTTTTGGATGACATTTTGGGGCTTCAGAACCAATTACCAGGTTTCCATATAGTTATGGTCTCAACATGCAATGGTTTCAACATACAATGGTCATCCTGGAACCAATTAATATTGTAACTTGAGAGACCACTGTATTATATATCGAGTGAAGAGAGCCTTTTGTTTCAGGGTGTGGATTATAACTTCCAGATGTGTTATTAGTCCAATGAATCGAGTTGTTTTTCCCAATGGTGGTGGGCAAAAGTGAAGATGATGAATGCTTAGTGCTATGGAATGCAGAGGGCGCTGTAGGTCTTTAGGAAAGCTGAGTGGAGATTTTTATGTAAATTTGTGTTGTAACGGATCCTTTTTAGATTGGTGAAGAACAAAAGAAAATCCACCTATTTGATGATATTTCACAAATTTCCTAGTAAGTTTTGTTTTCACAGTTGATGGATGCCAAAAATGAAGCGTATCAGGAAATGCGATTAATTGTCTGATTATATTATAGGAGTAACAAGAAAAAAAGTTTGGCCAAAAAAAATAAAATAAAAGATATAAAAAAAGTTATCACTATTTCATTGATAAGTATTACCTAAGCATTTAAAATCAGCTAATGGTTTATTGGATTATAAACAATGCCCATTGAAGGGGATTTTTTTCCAATTTTTGAAAGAGCTCTGCATTTTTTTTTTTTTTCATTTTTGGTGATAATGTGTGTTGGGCCCTGTGTGTTGTGTGTTGAGTATTTGTACACGTCGGTATTGTTACATGTTATGTGTGTATTGATGTCCTCATGTAAAAGTGACACAGGAATCCGGTTACTAGACATGCAAGGGTTATTAATGACTGATCTAAGCTGAGGAAAAACAAAAACCCAGACTCAAAGGGGGTGGTGACCAGTGACATGGAGGAGTGGGAGGAGAGAGGTGGGGCCTCATATGGAAAATGACAGCCTCCTGTTCTTAAACACAAAGTCACATTAGACTTGAAGGAAATATATATCTACTGTTTGAATTTGAGTATGTTTGTAGTACCTACATACAAAATGTGATATACCTATACATTCTACATTGCATTTATTTGAATAACATCAATTGTGAGTGGATAACTTTATAATGATAATTTAGTGTAATATGAAGATGCTGAAGAAGATGACTGCTCTTTGGTAGCTTTGCTACTCTCAGATAATGAATACATTGTCTTGAACTTATGAGGTTAAGAATTCAAGAGCCATGATAAGATATCAGAGAATCCATGGTTGATGCTGAGTTGTAAATGCAAGCTTGCTCCAAGTGATGCAAAGATGTAATACATTAGACAGAATATATGGAGACCACACGCAGAATGAAGCTCTACTTCATTCACAATAAACCACTCTATCTGAGCTGTTGGTTCAGAAAGTAGAGTTGAAGATATTCACTGAGATGTGTAAGATATCTGAAGGTAAGACATGATGAGTATGGGTACACTTTTACATTACTGCCCACAATTATGGGCCTATTGGAGTAAAGGTTTTCATGAATCCTTGGGCAAACCAATCAAATGTAGAATCTGTAGTTTGTAATTCAAGTGTTCAAAGTCCTAGAGCTGCCAGAGAAGGTGGTGATCATAAAAGTTCAAACCCAAATGAAGGAAACAACCCCAGAAGCCAAGGGGACCTGATGGTGGAGAAGGCTGCCAAGGCTGCATACAGCATCTGACTCCATGTGTGTAAAGTCTGAGGCTAAGGGGTTCCATGGACAAGCCATGGGTTGTCTAAAGTACAGTGAAGCATTTTAGAAAACACAAAACGGGCAGATGAGTTAGGATGACAGAAATTAGGGAAAGGTAAAATAGTCATTTTAAGGGTAGATTGTAATGGATGTATATATATATATATATATATATATATATATATATATATATATATCAAGAAGAAAGAGGAGTCCAGCGTCCGATAACTCAGAGGATGATATTTATTTCACCAGATGGCCATGACAGGAACACAAGGTACAGTGACGCGTTTCGGCCTTACAACAAGGCCTTAGTCATATATATATATATATATATATACATACATATATGTATATATATATATATATATATATATATATATATATATATATGTGTGTGTGTGTGTGTGTGTAGAATAAAAAGACTATTTGACAAAGCCCAGGTCTACCGGCTGATGATGAGTTGCTTCACTATGTGGGTGAAGAAAGCTACTCATCAGCGACTATAGACTCAGGCTGCTGCTGATTGAGCTGGTACTGCTCCTGCCACCCCACCCCACCCCTCCCCAGCAGCCATGGCAGAGGGCCCCCAAGTCAGACCTCTGTACCTCTGTACCAGAGAGGCGATGACGCGGGCCGTACTGGGGAATCGGTTCTAAGCAGTTACTGGTGTTCACTAGAGCCCGCCGCAAAGCAGGATGGACTTGCTGTGGCAGTAACTACCAGGTCGTGTTCCACAGTAGCGACTCGAACTCACTGGCAGCTGAGACTGGCGCGGTACACAAGGATTAGACAGAGGCGAGGTCAGACGTAGCAGAAGGTCAGGGCAGGCAGCGAGGTTCGTAGTCAGGGGCAACAGCAGAAGGTCAAGGTACACAGGCTTGGGACACACTATAACGCTTTCTCAGGGCACAAGGCAACAAGATCCGGCAAGGAGAGGAAGGGGAAGTGGGTTTTTATAGGTTAGGGAGTGATAGGAAGTGATTGGACCAGGCACCAATTAGTGGTGCAGTGGCCCTTTAAATTTAAGCAAGTCGGCGCGCACGCCCTAGGGAGCGTGGCCACGCGCGCCGGGAGGAAGCATACGGGGGCGAGAGGTGAGTGAGACGGGGCGCGATCCGAGGGCGGACACGAGCCGTGCCTCGGATCGGGTCCCCTCCGGGGACCAGAGAGCAGCGCTCGCGGTCAGCAATGCCGACCGGAGCGCTGCAGACAGAGGCACGCCGTGAGCGCTCCAGGGAGGCAGCGGGACTAGCAGCGCTCGGCGTGACAGTCAGTTTGTCCTGCCTCTCAGTGGGTGTAATAAAGGCCCCCATTTTGTGCTGGTAGTGAGGGTCTAACAAGGTGGAAAGACAGAAGTCATCCTGCTGCCGAATGGTGACAATTCGGCAGTCACTAGACAAGCAAGAGAGCATGCATCGTGCCATTTGTGCAAGTGACTCGGAGGAACTACCTGCCTCCATCTCCAATGCATACTGCCACGGTGTGTCTGGGTCCTCTGTCTCTTTACCATGTAGCTCCACAGCCTGCTCCTCCACTCCTGTCAGGTGACTATAAAAACCATCCATTTCGTGAAATCTTGCATGTGCTCCTCTGTCCCCCTCCTCCTCTTCTTCCAGTTCAGCCCCCACGTGACAGTACCCCCCCCCCCTTGGGTCTCCCCCTCTTCTTGGAACCGAGGAATCTGTAGATGAGTTCTTTGTCTAGAATATTGTCCTCTGGCTCCCAAGACCTCTCTTCGGGGCCACAATTCTCCCAATCAACAAGAATTTTTTTTTTTACCTCTGACAATCTTTGAAGCGAGAATTTATTTAACCGAGAAGACGTCAGAGGAGCCCGAGACAGGAGCAGGAACGGTGACCTTGGGGGAAAAGCGGTTAAGAATGAGAGGCTTGAGAAGGGAAACATGAAAGGAGTTAGGAATACGAAGAGAAGGAGGAAGATGGAGCTTGTAAGAGACAGGGTCGATTTGACTCTTGAACCTAAATGGCCCGAGGTAACGTGGACCCAGTTTGTAGCTAGGGACACGGAAGCGAATATATTTGTCAGAGAGCCACACTTTGTCACCAGGGGCAAAGACAGGAGGAATTATTCTCTTCTTGTCCGCATGTTTCTTCATACGAGAAGAGGCCAGCGAGAGCGAGTTTTGAGTCTCCTTCCAAATAGAGGAAAAGTCCCGGGTCAAATCATCTACAGCAGGGACTCCAGATGAAGTGGGGATGGGGAGGGGGGGAAGCGGGTGATGGCCGTACACGACAAAGAATGGAGACTTGGCGGATGACTCAGAGTCTTTGAAATTGTACGAGAATTCGGCCCAGGGTAACAGGTCAACCCAATCATCTTGGCGGGAGGAGACAAAATGTCGCAGGTAGTCACCAAGGATTTGGTTTACTCTCTCCACTTGTCCATTAGATTGCGGGTGGTAGGCGGAGGAAAAATTCAATTTAATCTTTAATTGGGTGCAGAGTGCCCTCCAGAATTTCGAGATGAATTGAACGCCTCTATCGGAGACAATATGCGTAGGTAGTCCGTGGAAACGAAAAATGTGCAAAAAAAAAAATGCTTCGCCAATTGTGGCGCAGAAGGGAGGCCAGGGAGTGGAACGAAATGGGCCATTTTGGAGAATCGATCAACGACCACCCAAATGACAGTGTTGTCATGGGATACAGGAAGGTCAGTGACGAAGTCCATCGCTATGTGTGACCAAGGCTGTTCGGGTACTAGCAGAGGAAGAAGAAGACCCGCGGGCATCTGGCGAGGAGTTTTATCACGTGCACAGACAGTACAGGAGCGTACGAAGTCAGTTACATCTTTCTCAAGGGAAGGCCACCAATAGTGTCTGGCAATCAACTGAGTGGATTTCTTGATTCCAGCGTGACCTGCCAAGTGGGAGGAGTGACCCCATTTGAGAGTCCGGAGGCGAAGACGTGGGGGGACAAAGGTTTTTCCTGGAGGAACTGGTGCCAGAGAAGGAGCAGCAGAGATCAGACACTCAGGGGGAATGATGTGTTGGGGAGAGGTTTCTGCCTCCGTGGCATCAGTGGAACGAGATAGGGCATCCGCCCTGACGTTCTTGTCTGCAGGACAAAAATGTATCTGGAAATTGAAGTGGGCGAAGAACAATGACCACCTAGCCTGGGGAGGATTTAAACGCTGAGTGGACTGTAGATATGACAGATTTTTGTGGTCAGTGTAGATGGTGATCGGGTGGAAAGACCCTTCCAGGAGATGCCTCCACTCCTTGAGTGCCATTTTAATGGCCAGCAATTCTCGTTCACCAATAACGTAATTTTTTTCAGGAGGAGAAAATGTTTTAGAGAAAACCGCAAGTGACGTTTTTTCCTTTAGCATTTTTCTGAAGAAGAACCGCCCCGGCTCCTACTGAAGAGGCGTCCACCTCAAGGAAGAATGGCTTCAGAGGATCAGGCCTAGTCAAGACTGGTGCAGAGGTGAAGGCGGCCTTAAGGCGAGTAAAAGCATCTTCCGCTTGGGGAGGCCAGGATCTCGGATTTGCATCTTTCTTGGTCAGAGCCACAATGGGAGCCACGATAGTGGAGAAGTGGGGGATAAACTGACGGTAGTAATTAGCGAATCCGAGGAAGCGCTGGATAGAGCGAAGTCCAGAGGGGCGTGGCCAATCCAAGACTGCGGAGAGCTTATCGGGGTCCATTTGAAGACCCTGTCCTGAGACCAGATATCCTAGGAAAGGAAGACAGGTACGTTCAAAGAGGCATTTTTCAATTTTGGCGTAGAGATGGTTAACACCGAAGCGCTGGAGCATTTGGCGAACATGGAGGCGGTGTTCCTCTAGGTTACATAGTATGGTTGAAAAAAGACATACGTCCATCAAGTCCAACCAGAGAATTGAAGGGAAGGGTGTAAGGGGATAAGGGAAAGGGATGTAGTTTTATAATTCTGCATAAGCATTAATGTTATTTTGTTCCAGGAATGTATCTAACCCTGTTTTAAAGCTGTTAATTGTTCCTGCTGTGACCAGTTCCTGAGGTAGACCGTTCCATAAATTCACAGTCCTCACGGTAAAGAAGGCGTGTCGCCTCTTTAGACTAAACCTTTTCTTCTCCAGACGGAGGGAGTGCCCCCTCGTCCTTTGGGGGGTTTAACCTGGAACAGTTTTTCTCCATATTTTTTGTATGGGCCATTTATATACTTATATACGTTTATCATATCCCCCCTTAAACGTCTCTTCTCAAGACTAAACAATTGTAACTCATTTAATCGCTCCTCATAGCTAAGATGTTCCATGCCCCATATTAGTTTAGTCGCGCGTCTCTGCACCCTTTCCAACTCCGCAGTGTCCCTTTTATGAACAGGCGACCAAAACTGAACAGCATATTCCAGGTGAGGCCGTACCAATGCTTTATAAAGGGGGAGTATTATGTCCCTGTCCCTTGAGTCCATGCCTCTTTTTATACATGACAATATCCTGCCGGCTTTGGAACAGTAGCCTGACATTGCATGCTATTCTGTAGTCTGTGATCTACAAGTACACCCAGATCCTTCTCTACCAGTGACTCTGCCAGTTTAATCCCCCCTAAGACATACGACGCATGCAGGTTATTAGTACCCAGATGCATAACTTTACATTTATCCACATTGAACCTCATTTGCCAAGTGGATGCCCAGACACTTAGTCTATCCAAGTCATCTTGTAACTTATGCACATCCTCTATAGACTGTACCGTGCTACAAAGCTTGGTGCCATCTGCAAAGATAGAAACAGAGCTGTTAATACCATCCTCTATATCATTGATAAATAAATTAAACAGCAGCGGGCCCAGTACTGAACCTTGGGGTACACCACTAATAACCGGGGACCAATCAGAGTATGAATCATTGACCACCACTCTCTGGGTACGATCCATGAGCCAGTGTACAATCCAGTTACAAACTAAAGTTTCAAAGCACAAGGACCTTAACTTACCTGTCAGACGTCTGTGAGGGACAGTATCAAACGCTTTGGCAAAATCCAGAAACACTATATCCACAGCCATTCCTCTGTCAAGGCTTCTACTCACCTCTTCATAAAAGCAAATTAGATTGGTTTGACAACTTCTATCCTTAGTAAACCCATGCTGGCTATCACTTATAATACTATTATCCCCTATGTATTCCTGTATGTAATCCCTTATAAGTCCTTCAAACAATTTACCCACAATGCACGTTAGACTTACCGGTCTATAATTGCCTGGCGAAGACCTAGAGCCCTTCTTGAAGATTGGTACCACATTCGCCTTACGCCAGTCTCTTTGCACAATACCAGATACCAGAGAATCTCTAAATATCATGAACAAGGGTACAGATATTACTGAACTTATCTCTCTAAGAACTCTTGGGTGTAGTCCATCCGGCCCTGGAGATTTGCTTACATTTACTTTACTTAACTTACCTTGTACCATCTCTACATTAAGCCAGTTCAGTACATTACATGATGTGTTACCAGCACTGACCTGGCCAATGTCAGCTCCTTTTTCCATGGTGTATACAGAACTAAAGAACCCATTCAGTAGCTCCGCCTTCTCTTGATCGCCCGTGACAACCTCCCCATTATCATTATTAAGGGGTCCTACATGCTCTGTCCTTGGTTTTTTTGTATTTATATATCTAAAAAAATATTTAGGATTAGTTTTGCTTTCTTTGGCCACCTGTCTCTCGTTTAGAATTTTTGCTGTTTTTATTACATTTTTACAGATTTTATTAAGCTTTTTGTACTGTTTAAATGTTATAGCTGACCCATCAGATTTGTATTTTTTGAAGGCTATTTTTTTTGTTGTTTATTGCTCTTTTAACATCATTTGTCAGCCATGTAGGATTTAGTTTTAATCGTTTATATTTGTTCCCCTTTGGTATATATTTAGCTGTATAGTTATTTAGAGTTGATTTAAAGATGCCCCATTTACCTTCTGTATCAGTATTTGAGAACACCTCCCCCCAGTCTATGCCCTGTAGTGCAGCTCTCAGCCCAGGGAAATTTGCCTTTTTAAAGTTATATGTTTTTGCCTTCCCCGCCTGTCTTTGTTTTCTACATTTTAAGTCAATAGTAACTATATTGTGGTCGCTATTACCAAGGTTTTCCCGCACAGTTACATTACCAACCAGCTCTGCGTTGTTGGAAATGATCAGATCCAACAAGGCATCACTTCTTGTTGGGTCCTCCACAAACTGGCCCATAAAATTATCCTGCAATAAATTTAGGAATTTTCTCCCCTTTGTAGTTTTAGCCAGCCCCGGCCCCAATCTATATCTGGATAGTTAAAATCTCCCATTATTACCACTGTACCTGCCCGGGCGGACCTCTCTATTTGTTTATACAGCCGACCTTCTATCTCTTCAGTGATATTAGGGGGTCTGTAGATTACACCAAATATTATTTTTTCAGTATTTCCCTCCTTTTGTAATTCTACCCACAGTGATTCCACATCCTCAGAATCATCACACACTATGGCATCGTTCACACTGACTTTCATACCACTTCTTACATACAGACAGACTCCACCACCTTTTCTGTTCATTCTATCCTTGCGAAACAATGTAAACCCCTGCAGATTAACAGCCCAGTCATGTGAGGAGTCCAGCCATGTCTCAGTGACCCCAACTATATCAATATGTTCCTCCAGTATCAAGGCCTCAAGCTCCCCCATTTTATTTGCTAGGCTTCTGGCATTTGTGAACATACACTTCACATTTCCATTAAGTTTTACACATATAGTCTCACTAATGGGATTTTCAGAGTTATTGGGGTTAATGTTATTATTTGAGTTATAAGGGCTAATTGTACTATTTAAGTTATTGGGGCTAATGGGATTTTTTGAGTTATTGGGTCTAACGTTATTATTTAAGTTATTGGGGCTAATGGGATTTTTTGCGTTATTGCGTCTAACGTTGTTATTTAAGTTATTGGGGCTAACGGTATTTTTTGAGTTAATGGGGCTTATTGTAGTTATTGAGTTATTGGGGCTAATGGAATTTTTAGAATTGTTGGGATTACAATTTTTCGGGCTACATTTATTTTTACAGCTGGTTTGTAACGCATGAATCTCCTTATCCACTGCTCTTAACCTCCCCCCACAGGACTCCTCTCCACCCACCATTATGTCCTGACCCCTCTCTAACCTATCCATCCCACTGTCTGCTTTCTTTGCTTTATTATCCTCCCCCCACTCACCTAGTTTAAATACTCAGCCACCCCTTCCAGGATTCTCTCCCCCAGCACAGCGGACCCCCTTCCATTCAGGTGCAAATTATCCGTAGAATAGAGTTTGTACCCCAATGAAAAGTCAGCCCAGTGCTCTAAAAACCCAAACCCTTCCCCCTCACACCACGACTTAAGCCATGCATTTAACTCCTTCTCCCGCTGTCTTTCCTGCGATGCGCATGACACAGGAAGTATTCCAGAGAACACAACCTTAGAGGTCCTTCCCTTCAGCTTGGCACCTAGTTCCTTGTAATTATTCTTCAAGGTTGGAGGAGAATATTAGAATGTCATCGAGATAGACCACCACGCAAGTATACAACAAGTCCCGGAGGATCTCATTGACAAAGTCTTGGAAGACTGCAGGGGCATTGCAAAGACCGAATGACATGACCAGGTATTCGAAGTGACCATCTCTAGTGTTAAAAGCAGTTTTCCACTCATCTCCTTCACGAATTCTGATGAGATTGTACACGCCCCTGAGGTTAAGCTTGGTAAAAATCTTTGCTCTGCGCAGCCATTCGAAGAGTTCCGAGATGAGTGGCAGAGGGTAGCGGTTCTTTATAGTGATCTTATTGAGGCCACGGTAGTCTATACAAGGGCGTAGAGACCCATCCTTCTTGGCAACAAAGAAGAATCCTGCTCCAGCAGGAGAAGAAGATTTCCTGATGAAACCTTTTTTGAGATTCTCGTGAATATACTCCGTCATGGCCACAGTTTCCGGAGCGGAGAGAGGGTAAATCCTGCCACAGGGCGGCATGGTCCCAGGGAGCAAGTCAATAGGGCAGTCGTAGGGCCTATATGGTGGTAAGACCTCTGTCTGTTTTTTGCAAAAGACGTCAGAAAAGTCTTGATAGGCCTTTGGAAGGCCGAGCAAAGGAGAAGCAATAGAGACTTGGCTGGTGGGTAGCGACTTAAGGCAGCGTGTGTGGCAGGCAGAGCCCCAGGATTTTATGTCCCCCGTGGTCCAGTCGAGGGTAGGAGAATGCCGCTGGAGCCAGGGTAAGGCAAGGGGGATGTCAGAGGTGCAGTTAGACTGGACAAAGAACTCAATCATTTCTTGATGGAGAACCCCCACGGTCATGCGTACTGGGGCCGTGCGGTAACGCACGGTAGAATTCAGTTGTTCTCCGTTAAATGAGGAAAGGATGAAGGGCTTGACTAGACGGATAACAGGGATGTTAACCCCTTAAGGACCAGGCCATTTTATACCTTAAGGACCGGAGCATTTTTTGCAATTCTGACCACTGTCACTTTAAACATTAATAACTCTGGAATGCTTTTAGTTATCATTCTGATTCCGAGATTGTTTTTTCGTGACATATTCTACTTTAACTTAGTGGTAAAATTTTATGGTAACTTGCATCCTTTCTTGGTGAAAAATCCCAAAATTTGATGAAAAAAATGAAAATTTTGCATTTTTCTAACTTTGAAGCTCTCTGCTTGTAAGGAAAATGGATATTCAAAATATATATTTTTGGGGTTCACATATACAATATGTCTACTTTATGTTTGCATCATAAAATTTATGAGTTTTTACTTTTGGAAGACACCAGAGGGCTTCAAAGTTCAGTAGCAATTTTGAAATTTTTCACAAAATTTTCAAACTCACTATTTTTCAGGGACCAGTTCAGTTTTGAAGTGGATTTGAAGGGTCTTCATATTAGAAATACCCCATAAAACACCCCATTATGAAAACTACACCCCCTAAAGTATTCAAAAAAACATTCAGTAAGTGTATTAACCCTTTAGGTGTTTCACAGGAATAGCAGCAAAGTGAAGGAGAAAATTCAAAATCTTCATTTTTTACACTCGCATGTTCTTGTAGACCCAATTTTTGAATTTTTGCAAGGGATAAAAAGGAAAAAATTTTTACTTGTATTTGAAACCCAATTTCTCTCGAGTAAGCACATACCTCATATGTCTATGTTAATTGTTCGGCGGGCGCAGTAGAGGGCTCAGAAGGGAAGGAGCGACAAATGGTTTTTGGGGGGCATGCCGCATTTAGGAAGCCCCTATGGTGCCAGGACAGCAAAAAAAAAAACACATGGCATACCATTTTGGAAACTAGACCCCTCAGGGAACGTAACAAGGGGTAAAGTGAACCTTAATACCCTACAGGTGATTCACGACTTTTGCATATGTAAAAAAAATATATATTTTTTTTACCTAAAATGCTTGGTTTCCCAAAAATTTTACATTTTTAAAAAGGGTAATAGCAGAAAATACCCCCCAAAATTTGAAGCCCAATTTCTCCCGATACAGAAAACACCCCATATGGGGGTGAAAAGTGCTCTGCTGGCGCACTACAGGTCTCAGAAGAGAAGGAGTCACATTTGGCTTTTTGAAAGCAAATTTTGCTCTGGGGGCATGCCGCATTTAGGAAGCCCCTATGGTGCCAGAACAGCAAAAAAAAAACACATGGCATACCATTTTGGAAACTAGACCCCTCGGGGAACGTAACAAGGGGTAACGTGAACCTTAATGCCCTACAGGTGTTTCACGACTTTTGCATATGTAAAAAAAAAAATTATTTTTTACCTAAAATGCTTGTTTTCCCAAAATGTTTACATTTTTAAAAAGGGTAATAGCGGAAAATACCCCCCAAAATTTGAAGCCCAATTTCTCCCGATTCAGAAAACACCCCATATGGGGGTGAAAAGTGCTCTGCTGGCGCACTACAGGTCTCAGAAGAGAAGGAGTAACATTTGGCTTTTTGAAAGCAAATTTTGCTCTGGGGGCATGCCGCATTTAGGAAGCCCCTATGGTGCCAGAACAGCAAAAAAAAAACACATGGCATACCATTTTGGAAACTAGACCCCTCGGGGAACGTAACAAGGGGTAATGTGAACCTTAATACCCTACAGGTGTTTCACGACTTTTGCATATGTAAAAAAATATATTTTTTTTTTACCTAAAATGCTTGGTTTCCCAAAATTTTTACAATTTTAAAAAGGGTAATAGCAGAAAATACCCCCCAAAATTTGAAGCCCAATTTCTCCCGATTCAGAAAACACCCCATATGGGTGTGAAAAGTGCTCTGCTGGCGCACTACAGGTCTCAGAAGAGAAGGAGTCACATTTGGCTTTTTGAAAGCGAATTTTGCTCTGGGGGCATGCCGCATTTAGGAAGCCCCTATGGTGCCAGGACAGCAAAAAAAAAAAACACATGGCATACCATTTTGGAAACTAGACCCCTCGGGGAACGTAACAAGGGGTAATTTGAACCTTAATACCCTACAGGTGTTTCACGACTTTTGCATATGTAAAAAAATATATATTTTTTTTACCTAAAATGCTTGTTTTCCCAAAAATTTTACATTTTTTAAAAGGGTAATAGCAGAAAATACCCCCCAAAATTTGAAGCCCAATTTCTCCCGAGTACGGCGATACCCCATATGTGGCCCTAAACTGTTGCCTTGAAATACGACAGGGCTCCAAAGTGAGAGCGCCATGCGCATTTGAGGCCTAAATTAGGGACTTGCATAGGGGTGGACATAGGGGTATTCTACGCCAGTGATTCCCAAACAGGGGGCCTCCAGCTGTTGTAAAACTCCCAGCATGCCTGGACAGTCAACGGCTATCTGGCAATACTGGGAGTAGTTGTTTTGCAACAGCTGGAGGCTCCGTTTTGGAAACAGTGGCGTACCAGACGTTTTTCATTTTTATTGGGGAGGGGGGTTGTATAGGGGTATGTGTATATGTAGTGTTTTTTACTTTTTATTTTATTTTGTGTTAGTGTAGTGTTTTTAGGGTACAGTCGCACGGGCGGGGGTTCACAGTAGTTTCTCGCTGGCAGTTTGAGCTACGGCAGAAAATTTGACGCAGCTCAAACTTGCAGCCGGATACTTACTGTAATCCTCCGCCCATGTGAGTGTACCCTGTACGTTCACATTGGGGGGGGAACATCCAGCTGTTGCAAAACTACAACTCCCAGCATGTACAGTCTATCAGTGCATGCTGGGAGTTGTAGTTTTGCAACCGCTGGAGGCTCTGTTCTGGAAACAGTGGCGTACCAGACGTTTTTTATTTTTATTGGGGAGGGGGGCTGTGTAGGGGTATGTGTATATGTAGTGTTTTTTACTTTTTATTTTATTTTGTGTTAGTGTAGTGTAGTGTTTTTAGGGTACAGTCACACGGGCGGGGGGTTCACAGTAGTTTCTCGCTGGCAGTATGAGCTGCGGCAGAAATTTTGCCGCACCTCAAACTTGCAGCCGGATACTAACTGTAATCCTCCGCCCATGTGAGTGTACCCTGTACGTTCACATTGGGGGGGGGACATCCAGCTGTTGCAAAACTACAACTCCCAGCATGTACGGTCTATCAGTGCATGCTGGGAGTTGTAGTTTTGCAACAGCTGGAGGCACACTGGTTGTGAAACACCGAGTTTGGTAACAAACTCAGTGTTTTGCAACCAGTGTGCCTTCAGCTGTTGCAAAAGCTACAACCCCCAGCATGTACGGACAGCGGAAGGGCATGCTGGGTGTTGTAGTTATGCAACAGCCGGAGGCATACTACTTTGGCTGGGGATGCTGGGGATTGTAGTTATGCAACAGCTGGAGATACACTGGTTTACTACTTAACTCAGTGTGCCTTCAGCTGTTGCAAAACTACAACTCTCAGCAGTCACCGACAGCCAACGGGCATGCTGGGAGTTGTAGTTATGCAACCAGCAGATGCACCACTACAACTCCCAGCATGCACTTTAGCTGATTGTGCAAGCTGGGAGTTGTAGTTACACAACAGCTGAAGGTACACTTTTCCATAGAAAGAATGTGCCTCCAGCTGTTGCAAAACTACAAGTCCCAGCATGCCCATAAGGGCATGCTGGGAGTTGTGGTGGTCTGCCTCCTGCTGTTGCATAACTACAGCTCCCAGCATGCCCTTTTTGCATGCTGGGAGCTGTTGCTAAGCAACAGCAGGAGGCTGTCACTCACCTCCAACGATCCAGCCGCACAGGTCAGTCCCTCGTCGTCTCCGCCGCGGCCGTCGCTCCTGGGGCCCCGATCCCAACAGGGACGCCGGGGATCGGGGTCCCCAGCACCGGGGGTCGTCTTCCCGCACCCGCTCACGTCCTCCGGAAGAGGGGCGGAGCGGGTTGCGGGAGTGACACCCGCAGCAGGCGCCCTGATTGGTCGGCCGGTAATCCGGCCGACGAATCAGGGCGATCGTGAGGTGGCACCAGTGCCACCTCACCCCTGCTGGCTCTGGCTGATCGGGGCCGTCTCTGACGGCCCCGATCAGCCAATAATTCCGGGTCATCGGGTCACTGGAGACCCGATTGACCCGGAATCCGCCGCAGATCGCTGGACTGAATTGTCCAGCGATCTGCGGCCATCGCCGACATGGGGGGTCATAATGACCCCCCTGGGCGATATGCCCCGATGCCTGCTGAACGATTTCAGCAGGCATCGGGGACCGGCTCCGCTCCAGATGGTTGCGGGGGGCCGGTAAAACACATGACGTTCTCATACGTCATGTGTCCTTAAGGACTCGGAAATGGAGACGTATGAGAACGTCATGTGTCCTTAAGGGGTTAAACCGGTTGATGAAGGAGGCTTTAATGAAGTTTCCTGCTGAACCGGAGTCCAAGAATGCCTCCGCAGAGAAGGAGGCTTTATCAGCTGGAGAAATCCGCACTGGAATAGTCAGGCGTGGAGAGGAGAAATTTACACCCAGTGACGCCTCTCCCACGTTCACTAGGTGCGAGCGTTTCCCTGACACTGAGGACGAAGAGGACAATCCTTTAGGAAATGTTCAGAGCTCGCACAGTATAGGCATAAGTTCTCGTTCCTCCGGCGAGTCCTCTCTTGTTGGGTCAGACGAGACCGGTCCACTTGCATGGCCTCCTCAGCGGGAGGCACAGTAACAGACAGCAAAGGATGCTGGAAGAGAGGAGCCAGACGTGGGTATCGCCTGGTGCGAACGAGATCTTTCTCCTGGCGGAGCTCCTGACGTCTCTCAATGTAGCGCATATCAATGCGGGTAGCCAGGTGGATAAGTTCAGTCAGGGAGGAGGGTATGTCTCATGCGGCCAGACAATCCTTAATATGGCTGGATAAACCTTTTTTAAAGGTCGTGCAGAGAGCCTCATTGTTCCAGTGATTTTGCCTTGTGGTGAATCGCTGCTGTAAAGCTGTTTTTCTGTGCAGCACACACACTGCTCTCTTTCTGTGCAATAAAACGCTCTTTGTGCAATAAAATGCTGAAATAGCAGGCTGCAGCAATGGCTGTCGATTATATAGGGCTGTGACATCACATGGCTGGCTGCATGCTGCATGTGATTCAGGGTGATCCTGCCTACCCGCTTTCCCAGATTTCCTTGCCCCATGTCCTCACATGTGTAGCTGCCGTTTTAGATGTCCTGAAGCCTGGATCGCACTGAATGGAGTTTTATCAAATCCCTGCGATATTAAGATTCGTTATGGATTAAATTTTTCATGAAATTCGTTATGAATTCGAATTTGTCAGATTCCATTCGCTCATCCCTAGTCCTAACTTAATGGCAAGCTCCTTGTGATGTCACACCATACTCCCTTCATTAATGTCTAATGGAGGGGGCATGACGCCGACACGCTCCCTCCCATAGACATGAATGGAGAGGACGTGGCGTGACATCACTAGGGGTGTGGCTGTGACGTCACAATCACAGCCGCCCGCTCCAAGCATTCTGAACAAAATGTTTAGAACGCAGGGGCACGGGAGTACCCCTTTAAGAGGTTCAGCAGTTAGTTTTTGAAATAGTTTGCATAACTCTTTGCAAACTATTTTAAAATAATGCATCTACCTACTGTAAGAATTTCTTTTTTATGACTATATTTTTCTTGTTAACTGTACATTACTGAAGCTGTCAAAGTAAAAAGACAAATGTGGTGCATTATTCTTGCAGTCAGTATTGTTTATTGAACTGAATTTCTCATTTTCTGTTTTAAAATAATGAGTTGGTTGAGGAAAATAAAGAGCCCGGTTCTCACATTCTGTATAGAGCCACAGTTAAATATTTACCTGCTTTATTTTTGCTGGGTAAGTGGAAATAACATCTATGAGCAATAAAAATAGATATTATATACTTCATACTGAAATGTTTGCACATGACAACAATAAAGTAATTAGAAAACACATTACTAGTGGCAGCTTTGTAACCTTGATCATTTTATTACATTGTAACTAACATGACCATTATCATAGTTTGCTAGGCTCTTGTACTATGCTTTCTATGCTGCTATGTCATTTATAGAGAACAGAGAAACAGACAGAAACATTTTCAACCTCTTTTGAAAAGCCCTTATACAGCGAGATTGTTCAATCAGATGTTTCAAGAAAGACTAATCTTAAAATATCATTTTTTTTTCACATTTTTTCTTTTATGTAAAGGCAGGTAGTGGGAATTGAAAATGTTCACCAGCAGCTAATCTCTTTACAAATATAAAATAAAAATCTCATTTAGAAAATAAAATTGGAGTGCCATTAGCACACTATATTTTACATTGTATAAACTACTAAATAGAAAAAAATATATATCTTGGTTTATCCAAACACAATGGGACAGATTTATCAAGCAGCTTGCCCATTTGAACAAATCAAAATCTCAAATAGCTAAAAATATCTTCCTTTATTACAAATAGCATATTACAGAATACAATATATATATAAATCCCCATAAAAACAGTAATTCACATCAATACATAAGGTACGATATTTATAGGGACAATCCCCAATATTACATCCTAACCCGACGCGTTTCCCCGTAACTGGGTAATTTACAGTAACATACGGTTCATCAGGGGTAAAGAGATGGTTGTGGTTGCTTTAAAGCACAAACTTGTATGTGAGCAGTATATAGAACATATAGGCAACAAATAAAGCAAATATATAAAAAAAAAAACATTATTAGACTCTGAGATAATCAAATACTGTAGTCTGTTCAGGTTTTGGAGCTGCAGATTGCAGTGATGCATCCTCAGACCTTCATTATTGTCTCAATATAGTCACAGTAGTCAAGGTATGTTTCTTTCTATAGCTGCTCTCAAAGATATATAGAGTGTACTCAAAATATATCCTCCAGGGATGCCACTACAGTCATGTAGATACATAAAGATACAGCCATCCAATTAATACAGATTCAGCGGTATATGTTATCAGCCAGCCACACTTAGTTAGCAAAATCCTCCATATCTATTCCCGCTGATAGTCGTCACCTAAGCTTATTACAGCAACCACTTAGGCACATGACCACCGCTCCTGATGCCGAGGGATGTGGTACCTTTGCCCATTTGCCCACTAAACAACCAATCACAACTCAGCTTTTCTATGTTAACAAGTTCTTGTAAAGTGATCGCTGAGATGTAATTGGTGGTTATGGGCAACACTAGACAGTTTTATTTTTAAACAGATTGATAAAGGTGGGCTATAATGTACATAAAGGGTAGGGTGACACATGCCATATTTTGCTGCATATTTGCTGCTGTGTATTTTCCAGAGGGTAGCAAAATATGTAACTGAGTTTGCTTTCATTGTTTCACTTTGCGCACAGCGCCGTACATTTAGGGCGCCGTGTTCCTTGATTACCACGTCTCCATCTCCTGAGAACCCCCCCCCCCTTGTCAGCGGTTGCCGTCAATCATGGCTTTTCCGGGCTGATCGCGTCTCTGGTGACCTGACAGCCTGGAAAATAGGAATGATCGGAGCTCTCAGAGACAGTTCCGATCATTCTAAAGGATAGGAGCGAGTTGGCAGGGGTGCCACCGCCTCCTAACCCCTGTGATTGGCCGGTCAGGAGTGACCGTTGAATCGCAGATCAGGGGAGGGGGGTCAAAGTTGTGATCCCCGCTCTGCCGACTCTGGAAGTCCGCAGAGCACTTTACATCCAGATATGGGGTATTTCCATACTCAGAAGAAATAGTTTTACAAATTTTGGGGGGCATTTTCTCCTATTACCCCTTGTAAAAATGAAAAATTTGGGGTAACACCAGCATTTTAGTGAAAAAAATAAAAAATGTTATTCTCATTTTTCATTCTCCAACTTTAGCGAAAATTCGAGAGAAATGGGGTTACAAATTTTGGGGGACATTTTTACCTATTACCCCTGGTGAAAATGAAAATTTTGAGGTTGCAACAGCATTTAAGTGAAAAAAATAAAAATGTTCATGTTCACGTCCAAATTTAGTGAAAATTCGTCAAACACCTATGGGGTGTTAAGGCTCACTGTACCCTTTGTTACGTTCCTTGAGGGGTGTAGTTTCCCAAATAGTGTGCCATGGGGTTTTTCTTTTGCTCTTCTGGCACCATGGGAGCTTCCTAAATTAGACATGCCCCCCAAAAACCATTTCAGCAAAATTCGCTCTCCAAAATCCCATTGTCGCTCCTTCCCTTCTTAGCTCTCTACTGCGCCCACCGAACACTTTACATCTACATATGGGGTATTTCCTTACTCTATAGAAATAGGGCTACAAAATTTTGGGGGACATTTTTACCTATTACCCCTTGTAAAAATGAAACAAATGGGTCTACAAGAACATGTTAGTGTAAAAAAATAAAGGTTTTGAATTTTCTCCTCCACTTTGCTGCTATTCCTGTGAAACATCTAAAGGGTTAACAAACTTTCTTAATGTCATTTTGAATACTTTAAGGGGTGCAGTTTTCATAATGGGGTCCATTATAGGATATTTCTAAAATAAAGGCCATCAAAGTCACTTCGAAACTGAACTGGTCCCTGAAAAATTCTGATTTTGAAATTTTCATGAAAAATGTGAAAATTGCTGCTAAACTAAAAAGCCCTCTAAAGTCTTCAAAAAGTAAAAACTTGTCAACTTTATGATGCAAACACAGACTAGACATATTGTATATGTGAATCAAAATATAATTTATTTTGAATGTCCACTTTCCTTATAAGCAGAGAGCTTCAAAGTTCGAAAAATGCAAAATATTCAAATTTTCAAGAAATTTTTGATTTTTTCACCAAGAAATTATGCAAGTATCGACGAAAATTTTACACTAACATAAAGTAGAATATGTCACTAAAAAACATTCTCAGAATCAAATTCATAAGTTAAAGCATCCCAGAGTTATTCATTCTTAAAGTGACAGTGGTCAGATTTGCAAAAAACAGCTGCTTTCTTAAGGTCAAAATGGGCTGCGTCCTTAAGGGGTTAAAGGGGTTATCCAACATATGGTGATTTTAGTACTTACCTGACAGACAGTAATGGATATGCTAAGAAAGGATCTGTGGTTGTCTTTTGGCTAAATAGCTATGTTGTGAGATTACCATAAAGCTGTGGCTGTCTTTTTTGTGAACTGGCTATTTACTGTTGGATTTTGTTCTCAAATTACAAATCCCATAGTTCCTTGTTTGTAAGTGTAAGGTCACTTTCCTCCCTCCAATGAATGCCGTGATCTGGTTCTTCTCATACAGACTACTTTTCACATGATGCCCCAAATCCTCAATACATCGAACTGGCTCTGCTCTGAGTCCTACTTAAATACTAACATAGAACCATTTTTCCCTAATTTACCCTGCAAAGTGTAAATGTATTCCTGTGAGACGCAGCTTTATATTATCTCCTTGTTTTTCCCCATCCTCCATACAAGCAGTGGGTAGAGGAGAGCAGTGTGTCAAGCTGCAGTTCACTAGACACACAACAGTATCTGTGCATAGAAACTAGCACAGACAGGAGAGTGAATTCTGCAGCTAGTCATTGTATGGATTCACTGGCTATATCACTGCACTCCTGATCCCTTAGGGTATCTGCAGTAGCACAAATTGCATTATATATAGGTTGTTCTAAGGTAGAACTTTGTGAAAAGCGTAAATGTCAGGAGGGATTTCATAGGTGATAATATATATATATATATATATATATATATATATATATATATATATATATATTCTGCTGTAGGGGTTGAATAAATTATCTGGGTGAACAGGATGACCGTGTAAGAGCAAGGTGATCTCTGTTCTTATGACTATAATAGATTGAGCCAGGAAGCATACTTATTTGAGCAATGCAATAGCCAGAGTGGCTAAAAGCAAAACATTACAGCACCATAATCATTATTGCATTCATTTAACGGCTATATCATCAGAACCTATTTAAAGCTCATGATGTATTTGCTTTACTGTGCTATTCATATCTTTTTTGTAGTATATTAAGCAAACTTTTCAAATGGTTGGATCGGCAGGTTTGCAGAATTGCAAAAAGTTTGGTTCTGAGCAAACAAGTTAAGGCAAAAGCTGAAATTCAGCAATAACACTAAAACACAGTATCGGACGAAGTGATTACTTTTTTAAAGTGGTCCAAAAATTATGCTTCAAATACTGCGCATCAAATCTGCGCAGAATACTGTACGCGTGAATAGACCCTTAAGGAAGGAAAAGTTGCAATAGGTATTGCATCTGGCAAGTGAAGTAGCACTTGCGTTTTACAAGCCGTCCAAGATGGGTGGTGGTATCTGGAATTGGGTATCTGACACTGTGGTCTTGGCTCATGATGTCTGTCAGAGAAAGGACATAGCTCAGGTATGCATCAACCTGGTTGTTCTGGTGGTGGTGAACATCGAAATTATGTCAGGCATACTGAATGTAAAAACTTCATCATGAACATGATCCTGCTACTCCTGCCTCTTGAAGGGATAGCACTGACAGAGGTAGTGGAGGGTTGACTCAGTTAACAGCATAGATTCTCTCTATAAAAAGCCAGTTAAAGGGGTACTCTGGTGGAAAACTTTTTTTTAAATCAACTGGTGCCAGTAAGTTAAACAGATTTGTAAATTACTTCTATTAACAAATCTTAATCCTTCCAGTACTTATTAGCTGTTGAATACTAAAGAGGAAATTATTTTCTTTTTGGAACACAGTGTTCTCTGCTGACATCACGAGCACAGTGCCCTCTGCTGACATCTCTGTCCATTTTAGGAACTGTCCAGAGCAGCATATGCTTGCTATGGGGATTTTCTCCTACTCTGGACAGTTCCTAAAATGGACAGAGATGTCAGCAGAGAGCACTGTGCTTGTGATTCAGCAGAGAGCTCTGTGTTCCAAAAAGAAAATAATTTCCTCTGTAGTATTTAGCAGCTAATAAGTACTGAAATGATTAAGATTTTTTTAATAGAAGTAATTTACAACTCTGTTTAACTTTCTGGCACCAGTTGATTTAAAAAAAAAAAAAATATTCCACCGGAGTACCCCTTTAAACAACTGTGACACAAAAGCCCTGTACCACACTTTACACATATTTTGCCCTGACAGAACTAGTGCAAAACACTTGCCCTGATTTACTATTGTAAACCACACATGTTTTGTCGGTTGTGCGCCAGATTTTGGCTCATTGCGCCAGAATTTGCACCAGAATGAAAAAAAAAAATATAATGAAAAAGGGGCGTGGATTTTAGAAAAGGTCATTTAAGAGGGCATGTCCTCAACACTTTTGAAAAATCCCAACATATTTACTAAGGTTTCCACAGAAAATGTAGTAGATTTGAGCTGAGGAAAACCCCACAGCTCAGAGCATGTGTAAAAAACAAAAAAAATAAACATAGGGAAAAGGGCATAATGTAGAGAAACATTAGTAAATACCGTGGAAAAATACCTGTCGGGAAAAAAATCCACAAAGAAAACTCTCAGTAATTCAGGGCCACTGTCTGCAGATGCTTTCTGTTCTGTACTGTTTTGGTATTGTAGAAATGAAGTTATCCTCTGGGCTATAAACACACACTATCCCACACACTATCCCACACAAATCTGCTCCTCACAGATCCTCTCCCTAAAATGGCCAATGCATCTGCATGTATAGTCTTTTTCTGGTGCCCTTCATTCCAACCCATTACTGCCTCCTAATTGAATGGGAATAAATGAAAGGCATTACTGGTTCATCTGAGGTCCCGTGATCCTCCTACTTGCAAGATATTCTTGGCTACCGTGACATCATATGTTTCTCCCACCTCTGCTATTCTCATATGGCACCAATGCCATGTGTTAATTCTCCCATTCTCACATTGCCCCAATGCCATATTATCTGGTCTAGCCAAGGTAAACCAGCCAATGCTCGCCTTCGTGCCGAAGCAAACATTTTGTCCCAATGCTCTGAATTTATTGAAGGGCACAGTTAGCAGAATTATAGTTTATGGGTTTTGACTGTTACCAGTATTTAACCCAGCACAAATTAGCTATTACAGTAGAGAGTGTTAAATGTGAACAGAATTTAACTTTGTTAAACAGAAGTTTTACCTTTGCTATGAATATTCACCTGTGACCTGCTAGAACAATATGGTGATGAAGATTGCTTGATAGGTATAAAAGAGCCCATTAAAGGGGTTATCCAAGAATCAAAAAAACGCTCCCTGCTTGTCTTTACTTTGGGTTTGGTATTACAACTTGGCTCCATTCACTTGAGCTACAGAACAACACCCAACCTGGAGACAGACAGGGATCGGTCTTTGAAAGAAATTATCTGTTTTTCGATTCCTGGACAACCCCTTTAAAGCTCACTAAGTTCTTCTTCGTTGCTGACCAAAATGATGGACCGGTCATCCAAATGAGAGATTTGGAAGACTGTTTCAGGAGGAACAACTTCTGAATCTGTGGTATTTCTATATCCTAGACAAAAGACGTTAAAAGCTTTCTGGTGGACTCTTTCACAGTCCTACTTCCAGATGCCTCTAACACTGATCTATTCATAGACCATGCTAACAGGCTACTGAAGCCTAAAGTTCTTTTTTCTTTCTCTCTTTGTCATGTTGCTCTATGAGTACACTACTTCCACACCAAGGAGCAAATACAATTTAGAAAGGAATACCGTGGTTAAATACAACTTTTGAATTGTTTCTCTGACATGTCAAAAGTTGTGATCATACTGGTTCTTACTCCTGATACCTGCTGCAAAATGTCAAAAGTTGTTTTTAATGACAGCAAGTCTTTAAAGGGTTGTCCAGTGAAAATAACTAATTATCTACTATCCAAAGGATAGGAGATAAATGTTTTTTCATAGGGGGCTGATCTCCCTAATGAGGCCCTACTCTCAGAGACAGCAGGTGCTACAGATGACACATGCTTCCTTCATTTGTATAAGAATGTTGACGGTTCTATAGCATTATCGTGTTTCTCTGGCTAACCCATAGAAATGAATAAAGTGAATGTCGTCTGCAGCACATGCTTTTTCTAAGAGCCAGGGCCCCATTTTAAAGATCAAGTGGGGTCCCCGGGATCGGATAACCATGTTCAAACACTTATCTCTTATCCTGTGGATAAGGAATAGGTAGTTTTTCGCCTAACAACCCCTTTTATTTGCTAGACATCCTCCACACTGGCCACAGCAACCCTGGCAATGTGGTGAGAATTTACAGTGAGCATCAATTGTCTACAAGTGGTACTTTCCTGTTAGATGCTACATTAAGGGTTCTTGCTAATTTTACCTACCACTATCTACTTTTACCTTCATTATGTTATTAAATTTGTGTCTATGAACGCTAAATGGCTTAATTCTTACAGATGATCTATGGTATGCACTGAAGGCAAACACCTCAATGCAGACATTTTATGATGTGATGTGTGGTGCCTTCAACATCCCACTGAAATTTTTTATTTTTTTTTGTCAGCCAGCCTTTATTGAACTTTGTAGAAAACACTTCCATTAAAACTAACAAATGGTCAGATCTCACATCAATTACCCTGTCGCTTCTTAAACCTTTTCCATCAATCAATCTCCTTATGTATTACAAAGGCAAAATCAAGGGGGGGCAGAGTCTAGCCGCGGACTGAGATGGAAGCGTGAGCCTGCAGCTCTCCTCCTTGGCACGCTCTCAGTACCTAAAACTACACTCTCATATGCACAAAAATGGGCAAGATAGGAAGGGGAACTTACTGTGAACCTCCGGAGCATCCCGGACCGGGGAAAAGCCAAGCCGACATGAAGTTCTTGAAGAAGAGGAACGCCAACTCTCCCGCCAGGCCGCATAAGATGGCGTCGGAGGCCTCCACACAGCAGGCGTTTGCAGATGCTGAGAGCTCGGAGGATGAAGACGCGGGAGCAGCACCAGCAGTTGTTACGCAACAGTTCCTCAAGTCCTTCATGAAAAAGGTACTTGCTGAAGCATTGAAACCTGTCATCTCCAATCTAACAGAAATTAAAGCAGATGTTCCATAGGCTTCCGGACGGAGGCTTTGAAGACTGCATGCTCCGGCATTATAGCCCACTCGGAGGTTCTCGCTGCCAGGCAAGCCAGCCTGGAAACCCACATGAATAAAGCACTTACCCAAATAGAGGACCAGGAAAATAGAAGTCGCAGACGAAATGTGCGTATTATAGGTCTCCCGAAAAGTTGCAGCAGACTTCTTTGCCAGCCTGCTGGGTCCAGAGAGAGCAGCGCAGATAGTTGTTGAAAGAATACACAGAGCTCTGCGACCCAAACCGAAACCCTCTGAGCCACCCAGGGATGTTATCTGCGGTCTCTTATCGTTTGTGGATACTGCCTGCATTCTATAGGCAGCCCGTGAGAGGAGGCCACTGATGTATGGAGATGCAGAACTGCTCCTTTTTCAGGACATTTCGCCTACCACTCTTGCTAAGAGAGGTTTGCTTAAACCACTGTTGGAGAAGCTGAGGGAAAAAGATATAACTTATGCATGGCTGTTTCCTTTTGGCCTGTCTATTAATCACAACGGCAGAAGGATAATTGTCCGTACACCGGGGGATTTGGAGACTGTGTGGGTAGTACTGGACATGACACCTGTAAGTGTCGCTAACTGGCTGCCTGTCACGGATCTACAGCATCTTCCTCCCCTGCCCACACTTTTAGGAAACTGCTTTATAATGCTATTTAATATCTACCCTGCATCTATTGTAACCCCCGTATACCCTCCGTCTGACCTGATGTACCACCTTTCCTTTTACTTCTCGTTTCCCTGCCTCCTGTGGCGAAATGTCAGGCGTTCTGTACGTCTTTTGGTGCCTTCTTTTGTATATCCCGTGTGTCACTCGGTCTCTACACTATGTCTTTTCCTCTCCCCCTGTCTTTTTCTTGCTTTACTCTCCTCCTTGGTCTCCGAGGTCCTACTCCTGCCATTCCCTATATATATATATATTTTTTTTTTGCCCCGGATGATACTCTTGTGGGATCACTCATATGTAGGACAGTTTCCCCTAGATATTTTCTGCTTTTATCCAGGTTGCATTGCCCTCTTTGTTCTCAGGCTGGTACTGAGCCTGTGCCTCACAGGCTAGGACTGATTGGTTGTTAACCGTTCACCCCTCCCCCCCCCCACTCCGGTTACTCCTCATATGATTTACGCTTCCTGACTCTGTTATTTGAGGGACCCCCCCCCCCTTACCCATTGGTGGAGCCTTTATACCGTTGATCCCTGCTGATTGGTTTTCACTTCTCAGCCTCATAATATTCTTTGTTTAATTTGTCTTTCTATCTCACTGTCTCTTCCCTTTCTCCATTCTTTTCTTTTTTCCTCTCTCCTCCTCACCCCCCCCCTTTCTCAAGCTCGCCCATCTTTCTCTCCCCCCTCCTCTCCTTTTCCTCCCCCTGCCACCATAGGCGTGCGCACAGGGTGTGCCGGGTGTGCCCAGGCACACCCTAATCACCGCGGCCGTGGAGCAAAAGGGGCAGATGCCCCAGGCCCTGTAATTCCTGGGGGCCCAGAAGCAGCTCGCCCCTTTTGCCCCATGGGCCCTGATAAAGCTGATAAAGGCTGTCGGGCCAGGCGTCAGGGGCCCGGACAAAATGTTAGTGGGAGGGGGCCCAGGGGGAAGGAGAGGGCCCGGGTTTTGCGCCGCACGCTACCCTTTTATGTTCGCCGCCGTCGTCACTCATCCCCAGGCAGCCAGTACCGCAATGGCTGTCTGAGAGATGGTCACGTGATGTGCCGTGACGTGCGACGTCATGGGCGGCATCATAGAGAGGAGCGGAGCAGAGAGAGTCTCCCGCTCCTCTCAGTCCCCACACGGCCGCTTCCAGGATCAAGGCCGCAGCAGGGGACCCACCGCCGGATATGTGAGTATGTATAATGTGTGTGGGGGGGGGGGGGGGTATTTATTATATAGTGTGTGTGTGTGTGTGTGGGGTGGGGGGGATTTATTATATAGTGTGGGGGGAATTTATTATATAATGTGAGGGGATGGGGGGGATTTATTATATAATGTGAGGGGGGATTTATTATATAGTGTGGGGGTGGGGGGGATTTATTATATAATGTGAGGGAGGATTTATTATATAATGTGAGAAGGGAGGAAATTATGCATGTGAGGGGAGGATAATAATGATTATTATAATCCTCCCCTCACATATATGTAACATCTCCCCCTCACATGTATAATCTGATAATCCCCTCCTCACATTGATTATCCCCTCACATATAATCTGAGTATGATATTATATATGTGAGGGGATTATCAATGTGAGGAGGGGATTATCAGATTATACATGTGAGGGGGAGATGTTACATATATGTGAGGGGAGGATTATAATAATCAATATCCTCCCCTCACATGCATAATCTGATAATCCCCTCCCCCGTACGTATCCTGTACTGATCCTGAGTTATATCCTGTATTATACTCCAGAGCTGTACTCACTATTCTGCTGGTGAGGTCACTGTGTACATACATTACATTACTTATCCTGTACTGATCATGAGTTATGTGTACATACATTACATTACTGATCCTGTACTGATCCCGAGTGTGTGTGGAATGGGGGTGGGGGACCAGGGGGACCAAAAAAAATTGCTTGCCCAGGGTCCAATCAAAATTAAAGACGGCCCTGTCCATTATACATACACTGTACAGCAATCATACATTCATTATACATACACTGTACAGCAAGCATACCACCATTATACATACACTGTACAGCAATCATACATCCATTATACATACACTGTACAGCAATCATACATCCATTATACATACACTGTACAGCAATCATACCTCCATTATACATACACTGTACAGCAAGCATACCGCCATTATACATACACTGTACAGCAATCATACCGCCATTATACATACACTGTACAGCAATCATACCTCCATTATACATACACTGTACAGCAATCATACATCCATTATACATACACTGTACAGCAATCATACATCCATTATACATACACTGTACAGCAAGCATACCTCCATTATACATACACTGTACAGCAAGCATACCACCATTATACATACACTGTACAGCAAGCATACCACCATTATACATACACTGTACAGCAATCATACCACCATTATACATACACTGTACAGCAATCATACCGCCATTATACTTACACTGTACAGCAATCATACATCCATTATACATACACTGTACAGCAATCATACATCCATTATACATACACTGTACAGCAATCATACATTCATTATACATACACTGTACAGCAATCATACATTCATTATACATACACTGTACAGCAATCATACATCCATTATACGTACACTCTACAGCAATCATACCTCCATTATACATACACTGTACAGCAATCATACATTCATTATACATACACTGTACAGCAATCACACCTCCATTATACATACACTGTACAGCAAGCATACATCCATTATACATACACTGTACAGCAATCATACCGCCATTATACTTACACTGTACAGCAATCATACCGCCATTATACATACACTGTACAGCAATCATACCACCATTATACATACACTGTACAGCAATCATACCGCCATTTTACTTACACTGTACAGCAATCATACATCCATTATACATACACTGTACAGCAATCATACATCCATTATACATACACTGTACAGCAATCATACATTCATTATACATACACTGTACAGCAATCATACATTCATTATACATACACTGTACAGCAATCATACATCCATTATACATACACTCTACAGCAATCATACCTCCATTATACATACACTGTACAGCAATCATACATCCATTATACATACACTCTACAGCAATCATACCTCCATTATACATACACTGTACAGCAATCATACATTCATTATACATACACTGTACAGCAATCATACCTCCATTATACATACATTTACAGCAATCATACTTCCATTATACATACACTGTACAGCAATCATACCTCCATTATACATACACTGTACAGCAAGCATACATCCATTATACATACATTTACAGCAATCATACATCCATTATACATACACTGTACAGCAATCATACATACACTGTACAGCAATCATTCCTCCATTATACATACACTGTACAGCAATCATACCACCATTATACATACACTGTACAGCAATCATACCTCCATTATACTTACACTGTACAGCAATCATACCTCCATTATACATACACTGTACAGCAATCATACATCCATTATACTTACACTGTACAGCAATCATGCCTCCATTATACTTACACTGTACAGCAATCATACATCCATTATACATACACTGTACAGCAATCATACCACCATTATACATACACTGTACAGCAATCATACCGCCATTATACATACACTGTACAGCAATCATACCTCCATTCATAGGCGTGCGCACGGGGTGTGCCGGGTGTGCCCAGGCACACCCTAATCAAGCTCAGGGGGGCATCCAAGGCCACCACTGAGCAGCCCGCAGCCCGCAGCCCTCACATTCGGGACATCCCTGTGTCCCGAAAGATCTTTTTGGGACACAAGGATGTCCCGGTTACCTTTCTACAGCGGCCCCCGCGTTAACTTTAAAAACACAGGGGACGCCGGGAAGTAGCGCACGCAGGGACGTCATTGACGTCCCGTGCGTGCGCCCATAGTAACAGAGGAGCGGAGATTCAAGGAAAAGGATGCGCACGCCGGCCGGAATGGTAAGTGACCAACACGATCTGGCAGCACGTCTTCTTCAGTGTTCCGACTACCGGTCCTCCGGTCCCGGGACCTACTGCTATGGACTATAGGCCATAGCAGTAGATCGTGACCCCGGACCGGAGGACCGGTGGTCGGAACACTGAAGTGGGGCAGTACACAGACATACAGCCTCCAGCCATACACTGTATATGGCTGAAGGCTTTATGTCTGTGGGGAATATACTGCACCTAATGTGGGGGACTATACTGCACGCTATACTGCACCTAATGTGGGGGACTATACTGCACCTAATGTGGGGGACTATACTGCACCTAATGTGGGGAACTATACTGCACCTAATGTGGGGGAACTATACTGCACCTAATGTGGGGGAACTATACTGCACCTAATGTGGGGGAACTATACTGCACCTAATGTGGGGAGATATACTGCACCTACTGTGGGGAACTATACTGCACCTAATGTGGGGAACTATACTGCACCTAATGTGGGGGACTATACTGCACCTAATGTGGGGAGATATACTGCACCTAATGTGGGGGAGCTATACTGCACCTTATGTGGGGGAGCTATACTGCACCTAATGTGGGGGAGCTATACTGCACCTAATGTGGGGGAGCTATACTGCACCTAATGTGGGGGACTATACTGCACCTAATGTGGGGGAACTATACTGCACCTAATGTGGGGAACTATACTGCACCTAATGTGGGGAACTATACTGCACCTAATGTGGGGAACTATACTGCACCTAATGTGGGGGGACTGTACTGCACCTAATGTGGGGGGACTGTACTGCACCTAATGTGGGGGGACTGTACTGCACCTAATGTGGGGGGACTGTACTGCACCTAATGTGGGGAAACTGTACTGCACATAATGTGGGGAACTATACTACACCTAATGTGGGGGAACTGTACTGCACTTAATGTGGGGGAACTGTACTGGTGCAGTACAGTTCCCCCACATTAGGTGCAGTACAGTTCCCCCACATTAGGTGCAGTACAGTTCCCCCACATTAGGTGCAGTACAGTTCCCCTACATTAGATGGCACCTAATGTGGGGGAACTGTACTGCCAACCTAATGTGGGGGAACTGTACTGCCAACCTAATGTGGGGGAACTGTACTGCCAACCTAATGTGGGGGAACTGTACTGCCAACCTAATGTGGGGGAACTGTACTGCCAACCTAATGTGGGGGAACTGTACTGCCAACCTAATGTGGGGGAACTGTACTGCCAACCTAGTGTGCGGGGACTTATACTGCCAACCTAATGTGGGGGAACTGTACTGCCAACCTAGTGTGCAGGGACTTATACTGCACCTAATGTGGGGGACCTATACTGCACCTAATGTGGCGGGACTTATACTGCACCTAATGTGGCGGGAATTATACTGTACCTAATGTGGCGGGACTTATACTGCACCTAATGTGGGGGAACTATGCTGCACCTAATGTGGGGGAACTATACTAACTGTGTGTATGTGTGCGTGTATATATATATATATATATATATATATATATATTTATATATATATACACACACACGCGCGCAGCGGGAGTTTGTGCTTTAGGGTGCACACCCTAATGCAATAGGCTGCGCACGCCTATGCCTCCATTATACTTACACTGTACAGCAATCATAGATCCATTATACATACACTGTACAGCAATCATACCTCCATTATACTTACACTGTACAGCAATCATACATCCATTATACATACACTGTACAGCAATCATACCACCATTATACATACACTGTACAGCAATCATACCGCCATTATACATACACTGTACAGCAAGCATACCACCATTATACATACACTGTACAGCAATCATACATCCATTATACATACACTGTACAGCGATCATACCACCATTATACATACACTGTACAGCAAGCATACCACCATTATACATACACTGTACAGCAATCATACCGCCATTATACATACACTGTACAGCAATCATACTTCCATTATACATACACTGTACAGCAAGCATACCACCATTATACATACACTGTACAGCAATCATACCGCCATTATACATACACTGTATAGCAAGCATACCGCCATTATACATACACTGTACAGCAATCATACCTCCATTATACATACACTGTACAGCAATCATACATCCATTATACATACACTGTACAGCAAACATACATCCATTATACATACACTGTACAGCAAGCATACCACCATTATACATTCACTGTACAGCAAGCATACCACCATTATACATACACTGTACAGCAATCATACATCCATTATATATACACTGTACAGCAAGCATACCACCATTAAACATACACTGTACAGCAATCACACCGCCATTATACATACACTGTACAGCAAGCATACCGCCATTATACATACACTGTACAGCAAGCATACCACCATTATACATACACTGTACAGCAATCATACCGCCATTATACATACACTGTACAGCAAGCATACATCCATTATACATACACTGTACAGCAAGCATACCGCCATTATACATACACTGTACAGCAATCATACCGCCATTATACATACACTGTACAGCAAGCATACTACCATTATACATACACTGTACAGCAAGCATACCACCATTATACATACACTGTACAGCAATCATACCACCATTATACATACACTGTACAGCAGTCATATCTCCATTATACATACACTGTACAGCAATCATACCTCCATTATACTTACACTGTACAGCAATCATACCGCCATTATACATACACTGTACAGCAAGCATACATCCATTATACATACACTGTACAGCAAGCATACCACCATTATACATACACTGTACAGCAATCATACCTCCATTATACATACATTGTACAGCAATCATACATCCATTATACATACACTGTACAGCAATCATACATCCATTATACATACACTGTACAGCAAGCATACCACCATTATACATACACTGTACAGCAATCATACCTCCATTATACATACACTGTACAGCAATCATACATCCATTATACATACACTGTACAGCAAGCATACCTCCATTATACATACACTGTCTTTGACTGTACAGCAACCATACATCCAATCCATTATTAATGGATTGGATGTATGATTGCTGTACAATCACAGTGTTTGTATAATGGAGGTATGATTGCTGTACAGTGTATGTATAATGGAGTCTCCAATCCCAAAAAAAGTTTTAATAAAGTTTTTCATTTTGTTTGTATTGACATTTATGAGTGTAGGTATGTTTATGTATATGTGCATGCAAGCAAGAGTGTGTGTATATATATCACACACACGCGTGCTCTGCGTGAGTTTGTGCTTTAGGGTGCACACCCTAATGCAATAGGCTGCGCACGCCTATGCCTGCCACCCATCTTTCCCTGCTCTCCCCCCCCCCCCCCTGATTCTTCTCCTACCCCTAGACCTCCGGAACTCTTTCACAACAACTCGTACATGCCACGTTCCAGTTAACTAGATGGCGGAACTGAAACTGTTGTCCTTTAATGTCAGGGGCTTTAATTCTCCTAACAAACGGGGACAAATCTTTGATGTCATCAGGAAATTGGGGACTAATATATTGATGCTTCAAGAAACTCACTTTAGGGATGGCAAAATCCCAAGATTGCCAGTGAAACATTTTGATAGGTGGTTCCATTCCACCCAGGCGTCTTCGGCCTCTAAGGGGGTGTCCATTGCGATACACCGCTCCCTCCCTCTGAGGGTGATTGATACATATAGTGACCCTGAAGGGCGCGCGCTTTTCCTTAAGGTGCAGCTTCAGGCGGCTAAATTTACGATTGCAAATGTTTATGTTCCTAATCAGGGACAGGTCCCTTGGCTGCTGAAGACGCTGGACACATTGTCTCTTTTTGCAGATGGCCCTTTGGTCGTGGGGGGCGATTTAAACATTACCTTAAACCCATTGTTAGATTCCACCTCGGGGAAGTCTCACATCTCATACAGAGCACTACCAAAACTCCACTCTAAATTCTCTGACCTGTCTATTTCAGATGCTTGGCGTCATCTCCACCCTGGTGCCAGAGACTACTCATATTTCTCTACAGTACACAACTCCTATCAAAGACTGGACTACTTCCTGATCCATTCGACACTCCTCCCAATGCTCACGACTGCAGGTATAGACCCTATCACAATATCAGATCATGCACCAATCACTCTGTCCCTCTCTCTCCCTGATCGTATCCACCCACAAACACGTTGGCGTTTAAATGAGAGCTTACTTGAGGATAGCAGAGTGAGGGAGGATGTACAGAAACATATCCAGATGTATTTTGAGTTGAATGCGGACTCCGGTCCTTCTAAACCAGTGGTTTGGGAGGCGCACAAATCCTATATTAGGGGTATTTTTATATCTTGCGGATCCAGGCTTAAAAAGGAGAGGACCGCTGCTATAGCCTCTTTGTTGTCCCAAATTTCTTCCCTTGAAAAAGTCCACAAACGCACACAAGCATTGGCCAACCAAAAAGAACTTAGTTTACTCAGGGAGAGACTTAGTGACTTCCTCCAACAGAAGCAAACCAAAACATATTTGCGCTACAGACATAAATTGTATGCCCACGGCAACAAGGGAGGCAAGTTAACGTCTTCATTGTTGAAGAAAGCTAGACTGAAGGACCATATTCATTGAATCAAATCATCCACAGGGACTTCTCATACCAGTTCTACTGAGATTGCTAAGATTTTCCGAGACTACTATGCACAACTTTATAATTTGGGAGCGGAAGACACTAGGCAGCAGAACTCGGACAGATCTCGTTTGGCTGACGAGTTCCTACGTGAGTTGCGTTTGCCGAGTCTTAATGATAGCATGGCTCAGGATCTTTTGAGGCCCATAGATATGGAGGAGGTGAAGAAAAATCTCTCCTCCTTTCCTCCTGGGAAGAGTCCGGGACCAGATGGTCTGCCTCTCTCATATTATAAGACTTTTGTGACAGCTCTTTTGCCTGGCCTAACCGACTTATGTTCGGCTGCCCTTCGGGGAGTACCTCTTTCCACACAGACGCTAGATGCACATATCCCCTTGCTCGCCAAGGAAGGGAAAAATCCAGAAGACTGTAGTAGTTATCGTCTTATTTCGCTTCTTAACCTAGACTTAAAAATTTGGGCTAAACTACTGTCCTTACGTATCAAGAGATATCTCCCACTACTGATAGGCACTGAGCAATCGGGATTTGTACCTGGCAGGGAGGGACGTTCCAACACTATACGGCTACTACATGCTATCCACGAGGCACATCTTGACAATAGCTCGCTAGTCCTTCTCGGCGTAAATGCCGAGAAGGCTTTTGATAGAGTCGATTGGTCCTTCATGAAAAAGGTGTTACTAAATTTCCATTTCCCTGCCCTCTTTGTAGATGCAATCTTCTCTTTATACTCATCCCCCTCAGCAACCTTATTAGTAAATGAATTGATATCTCCGAGTTTCTCTATCGGCAACAGGACAAGACAGGGCTGCCCCCTTTCACCAACCCTTTTCGTCTTGGTGATGGAAACATTGCTCCAAAAGGTGCGCCAGACACCCGAGATTCGGGGCTTTGGTTCTCCTGGTGAGGAGCTTAAAGTATTAGCTTTTGCTGACGACTTGCTTTTCCTACTAGGTGACCCTTTGGGGAGCTTGCCTTGCCTGTCCCGTTTGTTTGCTGATTTTGGTGCCTTATCAAATTTTAAAGTTAATGTTTCCAAATCAGAGCTGCTTAATATTACTCTTTCTAGCCAACAAATACAAAGACTAGCTAGTTTCACCAGCTTCCCCTGGACTCAAACTACCTTAAAGTACCTAGGTGTTAACATCCATCCTCTATCCACAAAATGTATGACTTTAACTTCAAGTCTTTACTCACCGATGTTCAGGGACTCTTAGAGGAGTATGATATTCTGCTAATCTCTTGGTTAGGACGGAAGAATGTAATTAAATGCTATGTCCTCCCGAAGGTGCTGTATAGAATGAGGATGTTGCCCATAGCACTCCCCTCATCTTTTTTCCACAGCCTGAAATCCCTATTCTCAAGGTATGTGTGGAGAACTAGTAGACCCAGACTAGCTTATAGCTTACTAGCAAGACATCGACTGCAGGGAAGCATAGGATTGCCTGACGTCAAGAATATCTATAAAGCAATTCAATTGCAGAGATGGATGGATCTTACTCACCCCCTGCCCCCCGAGGGGCCTGATCCAAATGCGCCAATGATTGCGACCCCTGCAAACGTTATTAGGGAACTGTGGCTCCCGACTCAACAACGATACCTACAGGGATCGCCGTCCCTCTTGTGCCAAGGAATTGTTAACACATGGCTCAAGTTGTGCCCTTCCCTCTCACCTACTCTCTCCCCACTGCTTCCCGCACACTTAATACCTGCAGTCGTGGACAAGTACTCGCCAACCTACCAACCCATGTGGGACAAATTGCGACACCTAACGGTGGGCCAGCTAATCAGGGGTGGAGAGACGCCAACGCGAGAGACATTACAAACTCTGGCTCCTCATCAGAGGTTTTCTTTTCTTCACACTAATCATTTCACCGTGTGTTGTTCACTGATTGCTGCTAAGCTCTTGGCACAACGCAAGCTGACCCTCTTTGAGGAAGTGTTGAAGTCAACTCATACTAAGAAACGCAATCTCTCCTCATGTCTTACCTATATCTCTCCTAACACACTTGCATCTCCCCCGCATTATGTTGAATCTTGGGCTAAGGAATTGGGTAGATCTTTCACCTCCTCTGAAACTGAGATGATTCTGCGGAACTCGCATGGTTTCTCTAGATGTATCAGAATGCAGGAATCCCACTACAAAATAGTTTCTAGATGGCACAAAATGCCAGAATTTCTATTCAACCATGGCCTTTCTCCCACAAACCGGTGCTGGCAATGTCAGACAGAGTTGGGTACGCATTTGCACGTCTGGTGGTCATGTCCCGGCCTTGTTCCCTTTTGGAAAGATGTTGAACGAGTTATTCATTCTATCATGAAAAAAACAATTCTACTAACACCGGAAGCTGTTTTACTGGGCCTCCCCTCCCTGGGCTATATTCCAGGAAAAAACTCGCTAATTAGTCAACTAGTGGCTAGAGCAAATTCTTTAATTCCTCTCAGATGGCTCCAGAGGGAACCCCCTACATTAGAGGAATGGTTCGCCAAGGTCCACCAGGTGTGTAGATTCGAAGAAATGTCCCATAGAGCCATGAGGAAATATGACCTATATCTCAAGACATGGTCACCCTGGATCACGTATCCCCACAAGGTGGTATAGTTATCCCTACGGTGAAGCAGCCGGTTGGAGATCTATACTTGAGGTCTATGTTCCCATCTCCCCCCCCCTCCCTCTTACCTCCCCAACCCGTCTAATCCCCCCCTGCCCCCTCCCTTTCTCCTTTCCATCCCTTCCCACCCCTCACCTGTTGCCCTCCTGTTCTCTCGTGTCTAGCTTTCTCTCCCTGCCTTTTCCTACATCTCTACTTCTTCTTTCTGACAATTTTTATTTTTTTACTGTGATTTTGTTCTGCTGATGAACACTGTCAGCGGTTTGTTTAAATGTTTGTTAATATAACCCAACATACTTGTGTAGACGTATTAAGCGCATGTTGAATTGTTCTTGGATCAGCAGCTGCGACTGCTATATGTCTGCTCATTTGCTGTTTGCTTTTGGAAAACAATAAAAATATATTTGACAAAAAAACAAACAAAGACAAAATCAATTAGCATCTAAAATAAAAATGACTATTTTCAGGTTAATAAAGGTCGGGTTTACTGTAAATCAGCCCTGTGCTACCATTAGAAGTAAAATTATTAGTCAGACATCCTACAATAAGAAAAAGACCCAATCCAAATCTTTAAATGTGATTGACTGACCTGCACTAACAGAAAAAAACACATTCTTCTCTACTGCTGCTTTTATATCTTAGCTCACATTGGGCACTGTCAAATACAAAAAGGTTATATATGTTCTACATTATTACATTATGTGCTCCGGCCGCACACGCTGGCCATGAGCGCATGGTACCGTCACCTGCTGCTGCCGGCGGGGCTGGGACTTGCATCGCGGGACGCCCCCGAAAACGAGCCCCAGTTCGTCACTCACCTGGTGCTTCTCCTGCCCCAGCCTCTGCCTCTCTGCTCCGGCACACGTGTCCCCATCCCCTAGGGCACGCGCACGCCGGAGCTTTAAGATTTAAAGGGCCAGTGCGCTCTTTAGTGTAATTCACCTGTGGTTCATTGATATATTCCTCCACCCTCCTCATTTCCCTGCCAGATCTTTGTTGCCTTGTGCCTGAGAGAAAGCATTCCTGAGAGTTGCCTTTCCGTGTATCTGATCCTTTGCTTTGTGACTTGAACTTACTCCTCCGCCGCTTGCCTACTGACCTCCTTTTACGTCTTGACTACGCTACTTTGCCGCCTGCCTTGACCTTCTGCTATCCTGACTACGAGCTGCATTAACCCTTTTGTGCCTTGCAACTCCTCAGCCGCCTGTGTGGTCGAGCCGTGCCAGGGGCAGTAACCTGTGTGCCGCCTACCGCAGCAAGTGCATCCCACTTTGGGGCGGGCTCTGGTGAAAACCAGCGGCACCTTAGACTCCTCTTCTTGGTACGGTCCAAATCATCTGCCACACAGGTCAAGTGGATCCAAATTCACTGGAGTTCCTGTCTTCTGAAACGTGAGTGTTACAGTAAGATCTGGCCATGGATCCCGCTGAGGTACCCCAGCCTGAAATCGCGGATCTTCCCTCCGTTGTGATTCGTCAGTCACAGCAGTTGGCTCAACAGGAGCAGCAACTTCCTAAACTTTCAGCTATGATGAAACAGCTTTTGGCCTTGCAACAGCAGCAGGTACCGCAACCTGGTCCACTTCCACCACCAGCTCTTGCAGTGTCTTCTAGCTCCCAGCTACATATGCCTTTACCTTCCAAGTATGATGGGGATTCCAAGTCATGCAGAGGCTTCGTTACACAGTGCTCCATGCACTTGGAGCTCATGTCTGAACTGTTTCCGATGGAACGTGCGAAGGTGGCCTTTGTGTGGTAGCCCTTGGGGGAGTGTTGGTAGTGGGTTATTGTTTCGGTAAATGAAGGGTTAATGTTAACCCTATAGTTTGTGACGCCAGGCTGAGGGCTAGTATGCTTAGGTAATTCTCCGGCCTATCGCCGCCCTTCCCAGTAACGATAGGTGCATGTAATAAAATGACTGAAGATCCACAAAGTAGTTGAACTTTAACTTGAAGAACTTTACTTAGATGATTGCGGTACATCCAATGAACAATAACAGTCTCAGGCAAAACAATCTCTATATATCTCAATGACTGACAATTGTTACAGACCTTGAATGAAATTAAAGTCTCTGAATTTAGGGTATTATTGCAGATCCGTCTGGATTTAGGGGATAGATAAGGTCCGGTGATCCTGCAGAGTGTTTAGGGATTGATACACTCGCGATCCAGAATATATCAGCCGTTGCCGCAAGGCTCAGACCTAACTCACTGCGATAGCTGCGCAGATCCTGCTAGTTTGACAGCCCGGGAACAAGAGAGAGAACAATGGCCGCTGCTCCCTTATATGGGCAGGGGCGGGGGGAATCTGATTGGTCCGAACATCCGTCATTCACTGTTACACAGTGTGATGGGTAGCATATGTCACAGGGACCTCCAAAGGACGTTAAGCAGAAATACCATAGAGTTCACCTGACCCCGTGACCCGCAGGTCCTGCTGCACTATAGACAGGTAATTAACTATTTATAGACATTGGTATCATATTTACATGCTTTTTAAATAAACTATTAGCGCAATAACTATCTGGATGAGAGGTGACCAGGGGTGAACTAGACAAAGGGGACCCCGACGTCCTAGGGACTCTGGCTAAGGGGACCAACACACGCAGGTACCGGATAGGATACGGTACCTGGACACCACATTTGTCATTAGTCTACTGTCCAGTAAAGCCATGGCCTGGGCTACACCCCTTTAGGATCGTGGGGATCCAGTAGCTTTCAACTTGATGGCTTTTCTGGCAGAATTTTGCTGTGTCTTTGAGAAATCCGCACGTGCCTCTTTTGCTGAGACAGCTTTGCTGAACTTATGTCAAGGGAATTCTTCCGTTGGTGACTACGTGGTTCAATTCCATACTCTAGCCTCAGAACTACCATGGGATGATGAGGCCTTGTGTGTCACATTCAAAAAAGGACTGTCTAGCAGGATTAAAGATGCCCTTGCTGCACGTGATCCTCCATCTTCTTTGACTTAACTTATCCACTTGGCCACACGTATTGATGTGTGTTGCTGAAAGGCAGGAAGAACTGCGCTTAGATAGGGAACCTGCCCGAACACGGATATATCCTCGTCTGGCACCTGTGTTTAAACGTCCACCTCTACAATTTCCTGCACCTCTTGCCGAAGAGGCTATGCAAGTGGATCGTTCCTGTCTTACGCAACAGGAAAGATCACGACGACGCAGTGAGAATTTGTGCTTGTATTGTGCTAGCCCCGAACACATCCTCAAAGACTGTTCTGTTTGTCCACAGTATCCGGGAAAACGCTTGCACCTAGGGCACGTAGGAGAGGCATCCCTAAGTGTGAATACCACCTCTCCTTGCTTAACTATTTCTGTACAGGTCTTCGCTTCTACCAAGTCTTCCTTCAGTGCTACAGCATTTTTGGATTCTGGAACAGCAGGTGACTTTATTGATGCTTCTTTGGTCCACAAGTATCATCTTCCTGTCACTCGACTTGCCAAGCCCTTGTTCATCTCCACTGTTAATGGACAAAATCTGGACTGTATGGTTCACTTCCATACTGAATCTCTTGTCATGCAAGTCGGTGTAGTGCTTAAGGAAAATATTGAATTCTATGTACTGCCACACTGTGCTTCAGAGATTCTTCTTGGCCTTCCTTGGCTGCAACGCCATACTACGCACCTGGATTGGAGAACTGGAGAAATTATTCGCTGGGGACAAACCTGTCAAAATCTTTTCCTCCAATCAGTCTAAAATTGCTTTTCGTACTCCTCCTTCACCTGGTCTGCCACCGCCTTACCAAGATTTCTCTGATGTTTTCTGTAAAAAACAGGCTGAGTCTCTGCCTCCACATCGTCCTTACGATTGCCCTATTGATCTTCTGTCTGGTACCACTCCTCTTTGTGGAAGGATATACCCTCTATCGATTCCTGAGACCAAAGCCCTGGCTGAGTATATCCAGGAGAATCTCAAAAACTGATTTATCCGTAAGTCCTGCTGGAGCTGGTTTCTTCCTTGTTGGAGAGAAGGATGGCTCACTCCATCCATGCATTGACTACAGGGGACTTAACAAAATCACGGTCAAGAATCGTTACCCTCTACCTCTTATCTCAGAACTCTTTGACCGTCTACGTGGTGCCAAGGTCTTCTCCAAATTGGACTTACGTGGAGTGTATAACCTCATTCGTATCCGCAAGGGAGATGAATGGAAAAAGCCCTTCAATACTTGTGACGGACATTTTCAGTATCTCGTAATGCCATTTGGTCTCTGCAATGCTCCAGCCATTTTTCAAGAGATTCTCAGTGATATCTTCCGTGATCTTTTCTACACCTGTGTTGTTGTATACCTAGATGAAATCCTGATCTTCTCTTCCAACTTAGAGGAGCATCATACTCATGTTCGTCTGGTTCTTCAGCGACTACGGAAGAATCATCTCTATGCCAAACTGGAGAAATGCCTGTTTGAGAAATCTAGTCTTCCATTTTTTGGCTACATTGTCTCTCACCAGGGCCTGCAGATGGATCCAGATAAATTGTCTGCAGTATTGGATTGGCCTCGTCCTACAGGTCTACGTGCTATTCAACACATTCTGGGATTCGCAAACTATTATTGTCAATTTATCCCACATTTTTCATCCTTGGTTGCTCCAATTGTGGCTCTCACTAAGAAAGCATATAATCCTAAGTCTTGGCCTCAAGAGGGTGAAGAGGCCTTCTCCCTTTTAAAGTCTGCATTTGCCTCTGCTCCCGTGCTTACAAGACCTGATCTGGAGAGGCCCTTTGCTTTGGAGGTTGATGCCTCATCTATTGGAGCAGGTGCCGTTCTTACTCAGAAAAATGCCAAGGGCAAGACTGTTTCTTGTGGGTTCTCTCCTGCTGAGAGGAATTACTCCATTGGAGATCGTGAACTCCTTGCTATCAAGCTAGCTTTGGAGGAATGGCGACATTTATTGGAAGGTTCTTCTCATCCGGTCAGCATCTACTCCGACCATAAGAATCTTCTATACCTTCAGTCTGCTCAGCGTTTGAAACCCCGCCAGGCAAGATGGTCACTGTTCTTTTCCAGGTTCAACTTCTTCATTCACTTCCGTCCAGCAGAAAAGAACATCAGGGCTGATCCTCTCTCCAGGTCCGATGACGTCATTGGTTTGGACTCCACGCCTACGGATATGATTCCTCCTGACCGTTTGATTCCTGCAGCTCCAGACAAGATTTAACAAGTTCCTCCTGGAAAATCCTTTGTGCCCACCAGATTGAGATGTAAGGTCCTGAAATGGGGTCATTCTTCCTTGACAGCACGACATCTTGGAATACGCAAGACTCTACTTCTTATCTCCCAGCACTACTGGTAGCCCCATCTTGAACGGGATGTTTCTGATTTTGTTCGTTCCTGTGAAACTTGTGCCTGTGACAAAACTCATTGACAGAGACCTGCAGGATTCTTACACACTTTATCCATTCCAGAGACTGCCTGGTCCCATATCGTCATGGATTTCATCACTTATTTGCCACCATCTCATAATAACACTGTCATCTGGGTCATTGTAGATTGGTTTTCCAAGATGGGTCATTTCCTTCCTCTACCAGGTCATCCTTCTGCCCCGCAGCTGGCGAAGTACTTCTTGTTTCATTTCTTTTGTTTACATGGTCTTCCTCAGCATATTGTTACAGATCGAAGTGTGCAGTTTGTCTCTAAGTTCTGGCGAACCCTTTGTAACCGTCTGGACATCAATCTGGACTTTTCCTCGGTCTACCGCCCTCAGTCCAACGGTCAGGTGGAGAGTGCTAATCAAATCCTAGAAACTTATTTTCAGCATTTTGTTTCAGCTCGCCAAGACGATTGGGTCAACCTTCTTACCTGGGCTGAATTCTCATACAATCATAAGGATTCCGAGTCCACAAGGTTGTCACCCTTTTTTGATGTCCACGGACTCCATCTCCGTCCTCCTCTTCCTCTCCCAGTCTCCTCCGGTGTGCCTGCTGTTGATGAGCTGGTCCGTGACTTGTCTACCATCTGGCAACAGATCCGACAGTCGTTATCTCAGGCTTCTTCATGCATGAAGGAGCAAGCGGATATAAGTAGAAGACCTCCTCCGTCCTTCTCTCCTGGTGTGGATTTCATCCAAGTACATCCGCTTCAAGATCCCCTGTTACAAGCTCGATCCTCCCTACCTTGGTCCCTTACAGATTCTGCAAAAAATCAACCCTATCCTACAAACCCTGTCTACCTGCTACATTAAGTATTCCCAATTCCTTCCACGTCTCTCTCCTCAAGCCTCTTGTCATAAATCGTTTTTCTCAGAAGAATCTTGTCCCCACACCTGTATCCGGCTCTTCTGACATCTTCAAGGTTAAAGAGATTCTTGCTGCAAAAACTGAGAGAGGTAAACAATTTTTTTGGGATCGACTGGGAGGGTTAAGGTCCTGAGGAGAGATCTTGGGAGCCTGAGGAGTATATCCTGGACCATGACCTTCTCAGGAGTATTCTGACTCATAAAGGGAGAGGGAGACCAAAGGGGGAGGGTACTGTTACGTTATGCGCTCCACCGCACGCGCTGGCCGTGATCGCATGGTCCCGTTACCTGCTGCTGCCGTCGGGGCTGGGACTTGCATCGCGGGATGCGCCCGCATGCGAGCCCTAGTCCATCACTCACATGGTGTTTCTCCTGCCCCAGCCTCTGCCTCTCTGCTCCGGCGCACGTGTCCCCGTCCCCTAGGGCGCGCGCACGCCAAGGTTTAAGATTTAAAGTGCGCTCTTTAGTGTAATTCACCTGTGGCTCATTGATATATTCCTCCAGCCTCCTCACTTCCCTGCCGGATCTTTGTTGCCTTGTGCCTGAGAGAAAGCATTCCTGAGAGTCGCCTTTCTGTGTATCTGATCCTTTGCTCTGTGACTTTACTTTGCTCCTCTGCTGCCTGCCTACTGACCTCCTTCTACATCTTGACTACGCTACTTTGCCGCCTGCCTTGACCTACAGCTATCCTGACTACGAGCTGCCTTATCCCTTTTGTGCCTTGCATCTCCTTAGCCGCCTGTGTGGTCGAGCCATGCCAGGGGTAGCAACCTGGGTGCCACCTGCCGCAGCAAGTCTATCCCACTTTGAGGCGGGTTCTGGTGAAAACCAGCGGCACCTTAGACTCCGCTCCCTGGTACGGTCCTAATCATCTGCCACACAGGTCCAGGGGATCCACATCCACCGGAGTTCCTGTCTTCTCAAACGTGAGTGTTACATACATCTTGGCAAAACATTAACCTTTCTAATACAGTATACTTCATAAGAAATTTTATTTCCTTTTTATAGAAATCATGGCTTACAAAATCAAAGCTTTGTCAAAGCTGAAGCACAGGTATGGACAAAGTCCATTTCTCTAGCTTCATATCAGGAACATAATGTACATTTGGATTGTAAGGCTTGTCTAGTTTAATGACAATAGGTTTTTTGTTACTTAGACCGCTTGGTTCACTCAGCAGTTAGGTTTCAGTTCTATTCTAGTCATTGTGCGACGCTACATGCGTTATTCATTGTCCTGGGTAGATAATCAGTAAACATTTTCAGGTTTGCTGGGTTTGAGCCAATCCCATCTTGCCTGTGGGTTATTCATATGCTTTCATCACACACTGTCTCGGGTTTCTTTCAGGTCAAAATATATTTTGTTGGCCTGAAGTGCAGCGCATTTCTTCTCAACAGAGCCTTGATTCATTACGCCATGCCATCAGATTGGTTTCATGTAGTTTTCAGGTAGGTTTGAGGTGGTTATTTGTGGGCCAACTAGGTGCATTAGTGGTATGTTGCATTTTTAGGTCGAGCATTAAAGTCTTCAGTAATTAAGTAATGATGCATTGCTTTATAACATACCCAACTTGTCTTTGGGTAACTGTCTTACCGTATTTCAACCCAACACGTCTTTGGGTTTTGTTCTATTTCACTACGAGTTATCAATCACTTGTCACTTTTGTAAGCCCGTGATGTTACTCCTCAGACTAGAAACCAGAAGACCTCTGGTTTAACAGATAAGCTAGGCAGACCCATAAAATATCTCGGCAAATCCCAGATTTGCAACAATTACAATTATGCCGTATGTTACTACAATCAATATATGTTTCTACACGTTTGTGCAGTATGTTTTAGGGCGCATCTCAGAAATGCTTGTCTGTAAAAAAAACTGTGAAGCATGACTAGCAGTGGTAGATGTGACGTTCTTGGAGTTATTTTTGCAGGATCACCCAGATCGTCAGTTTGTAGAGTTCTTGCTTAACCCCTTAATGACAATGGACGTAAATGTACATTTACGCGCCGCCATGATCGCGAGCACTGGGGACCCGCCGGTAATGGCGGACATCCGCGATCGCACGGATGTCCGCCATTAACCCCTCAGATGCCATGATCAATAAAGATCACGGCATCTGCGGCAGTGCGGTACTTTTAATGGATGATCGAATCGCCCGCAGTGCTGCCGCGGGGATCCGTTCATCCAGTATGAGGTCCCCTCACCTGGCTCCGGCCGTCTGCCGGGGTCTTCTACTCTGGTCTGAGATTGAGCAGACCAGAGCAGAAGATAACTGATAATACTGAGCAGTGTTATGTCCTATACATAGCACTGAACAGTATTAGCAATCAAGTGATTGCTATGACTAGTCCCCTATGGGGACATTAAAAGTGTAAAAAAAAAGTAAAGAATTTAAAATAAAAAAGTAAAAATATGTGAAAAATCCCCTCCCCCAATAAAAAAGTAAAGCGTCAGTTTTTCCCATGTTACCCCCCAAAAAGCGTTAAAAAAAATTAATACACGTATGTGGTATCGCCGCGTACGCAAAAGTCTGAACTATTAAAATATATTGTTAATTATCCCGTACGGTGAACGGGGTAAATGTAAAAAAATGAAAAAAGTCCAAAATTGCTGCTTTTTTGCACATTAGGTGCAAATCACATTAGGTGTGACAGTTGTGAAAATTTAAAAAAAAATACCTTTTTTGGCTGTTAAATAAAACCAGTTGTCACTGTCAGTTCACGTCACAGTTGCCAGTTTTTTTGCCTGCAGGGCAAAATTGTGTCACCCATGTGTAAATAACATTAGGTGTGACAGTTGTGCAAATAAAAAAATAAAAAAAATTTGGCTATTAAATAAAACCAGTCGTCACTGTCAGTTCACATCAAAGTTACCAGTTTTTTTTTGCCTGCAGGGCAAATTGTGTCACCCTAGTGCAAATCACATTTGGAGAGATACTTGTGCAAATTTAACCAAAAAAATTACAGGAAGAGGAAGGCTACCCCGCAGGGGCCGTCGTGGAGCTGGGATTCCCTTTGGCCCTAGAATGGCCAGTGTTCAGAGGCCACGTACCCTGAACCCCCAAAGTTCTGAGGACTTAGTTGACTGGCTATCACAAGACACCCAATCTACTACAGCTTCCGCTCGGAACCTTGACGCACCATCCTTCTCCTCTAGCTTAGCTTCGGGCACCTCTCATGCTACCACTTGCCCGCCTGCCGCCACCACCAACACTAGCACCACAGCAGCTTTACTTGATCCGTCAGAGGAGTTATTTACACATCAGTTTGAAGACATGAGTGATGCGCAACCATTATTGCCAGAGGATGTATTTAACAGGGATATGTCTCAGTCAGGCAGCATTACACACATGGGCGTATGGTGTGATGATGATGTTGTACCCGCTGCTGCTTCCTTTCTTGGTGTCAGATAGCGGTGAAGGTGTTGATGATGACGATGTGTCCGTGGATGCCACGTGGCTGCCCGCTAGAAGAGAAGAAGAGGGGGAAAGTTCAGAGGGGGAGACAGAGAGGAGGAGGAGACGAGTTGGAAGCAGGGGGAGGTCGTCACAAGCGTGCATCGGCACCCGGGTCAGCCAGACTGGATGCCAATCAACGCATGCTGTTGCCACAAAACCAGAATGCCGTCATCGCAGAGCTCAACAGTGTGGCATTTTTGTGTGTGTCTGCCTCTGACAAAAGCGAGGTCATTTGCAACCTGTGCCAGAAGAAACGGAGTCGTGGGAAGTCCAACACCCACCTAGGCACAACTGCTTTGCGAAGGCACATGATGTCACATCACAAACGCCTATGCGATCAACATGTCAGTACAAGCAGCACACCAAGTCAAAGCCGTCATCCTCCTCCTTGTCAAGCATCTTCAACCAAGTCAACCACTGCTTCCCTCCTTGCCCCCTCTCAACCATCCGCCTCTCCGTCTCTCGCCTTGAGCAGTTCCTGCTCATCTGCCCACAGTCAGGTGTCTGTCAAGGAGATGTTCGAGCGAAAGAAGACAATGTCTGAAAGTCATCCCCTAGCCCGGCGTCTGACAGCTGGCTTGTCGGAACTGCTAGCCCGCCAGCTTTTACCAGACAAGCTGGTGGAGTCTGAGGCCTTTAAAAAATTTTTAGCCATTGGGACACCCCAGTGGAAGGTACCCGGCCAAAATTTTTGTTGCACAAAAGGCAATCCCCAACCTTTACTCCATTGTGCAAAAGGAAATTATGGCATGTCTGGCACACAGTGTAGGGGCAAGGGTCCATCTGACCACTGATACCTGGTCTGCAAGGCATGGTCAGGGCAGGTATATCACCTACACTGCACATTGGGTAAACCTGGTGACGGCTGCCAAGCATGGAATGCGTGGCTCTGCAGAGGAGTTGGTGACACCGCCAAGACTTGCAGGCAGGCCTGCTGCCACCTCCTCTACTCCTCCTACTCCCTCCTCTTCCATAACCTCCTCGCCGGGTCCTCTTCCACTGCTGCGTCTTGCTCCACATCACCGGCACCCCCCAGCTCCCCAGGTGCTATTCCACATCTCGGATATGGCAGTGTCATGCCATCTTGGGGTTGACTTGCCTCTAAGCGGAGAGTCACACCGCACCAGCGCTCCTGTCGGCCCTGAACGCACAGGTGGACCAGTGGCTGACTCCGCACCAACTGGAGATCGGCAAGGTGGTTTGCGACAATGGAACAAATTTGTTGGAGGCATTGAGGTTGGGCAAGTTGACACGTGTGTAATCTGATTGTACAACGCTTTGTGTTCAAGTACCCAGGCTTACAGGATGTCTTGAAGCAGTCCAGGAAGGTGTGTGGCCATTTCAGGCGTTCCTACACGGCCATGGCGCACTTGTCAGATATCCAGCGGCGAAACAACAGGCCAGTGAGGCGCTTGATTTGCGACAGCCCGATAAGTTGGAATTCAGCACTCCTAATGTTCGACCGCCTGCTCCAACAAGAAAAAGCCGTCAACGAATATTTGTATGACCGGGGTGCCAGGACATCATGTGTGGAGCTGGGAATTTTTTTTTTGCCATGTTACTGGAGGCTCATGCGCAATGCCTGTAGGCTCATGCATCCTTTTGAGGAGGCGACAAACCTGGTCAGTCGCACCGAAGGCACCATCAGTGACATCATGCCATTTGTTTTCTTCCTGGAGCGTGCCCTGCGAAGAGTGCTTGATCAGGCAGTAGATGAGCGTGAAGAGGAAGAGTTGTGGACACATCACCACCAGAAACTGCCTTATCAGCATCGCTTGCTGAACCTGCGGTAACGCTGGAAGAGGATTGTGAGGAAGAGGAGTCAGAGGAGGAATGTGGCTTTGAAGAGGAGGAGGAAGACCACCTATCTGGTTCCCGTGGTGTTGAACGTGGCTGGGGGGAAGAAGATGATACCTTCCCTGACATCACTGAGGACGAGGAACGGGACATGAGTAGCTCGGCATCCGTCCTTGTGCAAATGGGGTCTTTCATGCTGTCGTGCCTGTTGAGGGAGCCACGTATAAAAAGGATGAAGGAGAACGACCTGTACTGGGTGTCCACGCTACTAGACCCCCGGTATAAACATGAAGTGCCTGACATGTTACCGCATTACAGCAAGGCGGAAAGGATTCAGCAGGTCCAAAATAAATTAAGAAGTATGCTGTACACAGCGTATAAGGGTCATGTCACAGCACAACAGGGATCTAACAGGGGAAGAGGTGAAAGTAATCCTCCTCCTCCCACGAACACGCCGGCAAAGACAGGATGCTGTACAGACATGCTGTTGATGGAGGACATACGGAGTTTGTAAGTCCTACACATCGCCACAGCCCTTCGGTGTCCGCCATCAGAGAACAACTTGACCGACAGGTAGCAGGCTACCTGGCCTCAACCACAGATATCGACACTTTGAGGAGCGATGAACCCCTTGACTACTGGGTGTGCCGGCTTGACCTGTGGCCTGAGCTATCCCAATTTGTGCTCGAACTTCTGGCCTGTCCCGCTTCAAGTGTCCTGTCAGAAAGGACCTTCAGTGCAGCAGGAGGTGTTGTCACTGAGAAGAGGAGTCACCTTGGTCAAAAAAGTCTGGATTACCTCACCTTTCTTAAGACACGCTGCTGTATTTGAAATCTGAATGCCGGATGACTTGCGTGACTTATCCGCCACCTACTAGGGTTCAAGCTGCAATGTTTTAGGGCACTTTCTGCCTGGCAAAACAAACAGAAATTTTTCTGGCCGCTGATACAGCAGCGGCTGCGACAATACCAAATTTTCCAGCCAGGTGTACATGCCTAATTTTTCTCGCCTCTACTGCTGAACTTGTTATGGTGCTGCAATTTTTCTGGCTGCAGCTACAGATGCGGCTGTGACAACACCCAATTTTTCATCCATGTGTACATGCCTAATTTTTCTGGCCTCTGCTGCTGCACTTGTTATGGTGCTGCAATGCTGCAAATTTTATGGCCGCTGCTACAGCTGCAACAATACCACATTTTCCAGCCAGGTGTACATGCCTAATTTTTCTGGCCTCTGCTGCTGCACTTTTTCTGGTGCTGCAATTTTTCTGGCTGCTGCTACAGATGTGGCTGCGACAATACCCAATTTTTCATCCATTTGTACATGCCTAATTTTTCTGGTACTCTCTGCTGACATCTCTGTCCATTTTAGCAACCGTGGATATTAGATGTATGCTAAGGGTAGCATGGTGGCTCAGAGGTTAGCACTGCTGCCTTGCAGCGCTGGGGCCTTGGGTTCAAATCCCACTATGTGCTGCCTCAAGGGGGGCTCTAACTATGTGCTGCCTAACATGGGGGGATCTAACTATGTGCTGCCTAATATGGGGGAATCTACGTGCTGTCTAAAGGGGGGATCTAACTATGTGATGCCTAAAGGGGGGCTCTATGTGCTGCCTAAAGGGGGCTAAAGCACGTTATTCCAAGCCATTTAGGAATGTTAGGGGATTTATACCCTTTATGGATTAAAACCAGACTCTGCATCAACTGTGTAATTTTCCATGGGAGTTTTGCCATGGATCCCACTCCGGCACACCACAGTCCAGGTCTTAGTCCCCTTGAAACAACTTTTAAATCACTATTGTGGCCAGAAAGAGTCCCTGTGGGTTTTAAAATGTGCCATCCCATTGAAGTCAATGGCGGTTCACCCGGTTCGCCGGTTCGCGAACATTTGCGGAAGTTGGCGTTCGCAAACCGAAAATTTGATGTTCGTGACATCACTACTCAAGACACGGTTTTATTAGTGGGACCTAAGAAAAATATAATAGCCCACAAGGTACAGCCCAGACGTCCGGGGTCCCTGAGAAATGTGGGAGCAGCGGGGAAAATTGAGAAGTACATGCGTACCTTGCCAGCCTGGGTTAACACTAGAAATAATAATAAAGACTTACCCACTACTGAGAAAGGAGATAATAGATTATTCCACTTTGCGGTATTACAGGATCTAAATGACAATGGGGAGGAGGAGCAGATACTGGAAAAAACGTCATAATGGACACTACTGTATTCTTAGAGAAGGTGATGATTATCAGAGAGGAAATTAATAAAATACGAGAAAGAACCAAGGAGACGGAGAAATCATTGCTGAAGGTGGAAAAGCATATGGGGTGTATCAAGCAAGAACAACAAAATTTGAGGAGGGAGGTAGAAGAGTTGCAAATAAAGGGGTACTCCGGTGGAAAACTTTTTGTATTTTTTAAATCAACTGGTGCCAGAAAGTTAAACAGATTTGTAAAATACTTCTATTAAAAAATCATAATCCTTCCACTACTTATTAGCTGCTGAATACTACAGAGCTCTCTGCTGACATCAAGAGCACAGTGCTCTCGGCTGACATCTCTGTCCATTTTAAGAACTGTCCAGAGTAGGAGAATATCCCAATAGCAAACATATGCTGCTCTGGACAGTTCCTAAAATGGACAGAGATGTCAACAGAGAGCACTGTGCTCATGATGTCAGCAGAGAGCACTGTGAGGATGTGGTGAAGTGTGAAATAATTTTTCTCTGAGCATCAGAACTCGGATAATTATAACAATCTAAAAAATACACCATAGAAACTAGCCGAGCGGACGGTTAATAAATCTCAACCAAAAATATATTTTTTGGTCAAAAATAATTTTTGGAGGGTGGGCGTCCTGGGAAGCTTGCGGCAAATCTGATTAAAGCCCAACGGAAAAAGTGTGAGATCGTAGAAATTAAAACAAAAGATAAAGGAGTGGTTACTGACTTAGTACAAATTCAGGAAGTGTTAGTTCAATATTTTTCGTCACTGTATGGGTCTGAGGGAGTTCAAGAAGAAAATGAGATTGAGGAATATCTACAAACCTGTGGCCTCCCAGAGATCAGTCAAAATGTACGGTCTCTCCTAGATAAGTAAATTACAGTGGAGGAATTACGCCAGGCAGTCATGGATAGTAGAGCTTCGTCAGCATCGGATCCAGACGGGTCTCTTTTTCACATATATCAAAAGTTTAGAGATGTTTTGCTACCTATTTTTTGTAGTATGCTAAAGCAAGCTCAGATTTCCAGGGAGTTATTATTTCTTTGATTCCCAAAAAGGGTAAAGAACAGTTAGAACCTGAGTCCTACAGGCCAATATCCCTAATGAATACTGATGCAAAAATCCTGGCCAAAATGATGGTGAGAAGGTTGGCCAGGTAGTACCAGACTTGGTCGGTGAGGATCAGACGGGTTTTTGGTCCAGGGCGCTCAATACAGACCAACCTGCTCTGTACTCGTGTCGAGTCTGCAGCTAGCGGAGGACTCACTCCACTCCATCCTGTCACTTGATGCCATGAAGGCATTTGACAGGGTGGAGTGGAGGTTTTTGTGGTGTGTACTGAAGAAAATGGGTTTTAGGGAGGGATTTATAGATTGGATTAAATTGTTATATAATTCACCTAACGCAAAGATCAATTCTAATGGGAGTTCCCCCTCACTAGAGGAACTAAACAGGGCTGTCCATTGTCTCTATTATTGTTTGTTCTGATTTTAGAGCCACTAGCAAATTTAATTAGGAAAAATAGAGACATCATAGGGTTTGGCTTGGGTGATACTAAAGACAAGTTGCTACATTATGCTGATGATTTGCTCTTATTTTTAGAGAATGCTGAAACTATGCTTCCTAAGGTTATTAATATGGTAGACTATTTTGGTAGAATGTCTGGAATGAGGATAAATTGGGGGAAGTCTTCACTATTGCCAGTGGGTCGGGGACAACCTCCTAGAGTACAGGGGGTAAGGGTGCTAAGTGAAGATGAATATATGGACTATCTTGGAATTAGAGTGGGAAGGCACCCAAAATATTTTCTTCAAATAAATCTTAAACCACTTTTAAATAAGTAAAAAAAAAAACTAATAGAGGTATGGATCAAACTGCCACTAGCAATTGCGGATAGAATCGCCTTGCTCAAAATTATAGTCTTGCCGCAAATTCTATATATTATCTTGGCTTCCCCACTCTGGTGGCCTGATAAATGGTTCCGAGGTATAGATGCAATGTTAGGAAGACTCATTTGGGGCAGATCCTGAGTTAGATTAAAGTATGCAGCTTTGATACTACCGGAGGGACAAGGAGGTTGGGGTCTTCCGGGCTTTAAAACATATTTTATTGCAAAAAAACTTCATAATCTCAAATTGGGTAAAAAAAAGTGTACTTTTAAATAAGATGTGGTCATTACAAAAAGGGGATTCTAAAAGTATAGTGGAATGGGCGGAAGCCGGCTTTCCGGTTCAGAAAAATTTGATGGGGAATTCGGTAATAAAAATGCTTTGTAAAACATGGGTTGAAGCAAAGAAAAGATGCAATATTCACGGGAGTTCTGTGCACACTCGACTATGGGACAATACAAATTTAAAACACTTTTTTGAGAGCACTTTTAAAGCATTTTTGGAACAAAATGGGTGTATTGTATGTACATCAATTAGTAGAGAATAACTGTTTTAAAACTTTTGATAATATGGTTAGGGATTTTGGTTTAAAAGGCACACAGAAATTTTGGTATATTCAATTAGCAGACATGGTGAGATTTAATATGAGGGAGAGAAATTTCCTTCATATTTCTATACATTCACATGACACATGAGGACACAAAAAAATGCACGAGTAGTGTTATATATAAATTGTTGATAAGGGAGGTTAAGTCACCATATATGGAGAAGATAAAGCAATGGGGTAACGAGATTGCAGACATTGATGAGGAAGCTTGGCTTAGAATTTTTGGGAATGCACAATTTTGTTCTTCAAACAAAAAATATCAATTTACACAACTGAGGATAATATTTTGACTATACTACACACCTAGACAATTTGCATACATGGGGTATAGGAATGAAAACTGTTGCCCGAAATGCGGGGGAGGGTGTTGGTTTCTTATATCTAATTTGGGATTGTGTCCAAATTAAAAAATTTGGGTCAGAAATTATAGATTGTGTTGCGGAGAGACTAAAGAATCAAGTGACAGTCTCGGCAAAGGAGACCATACTGGGGGATATGGAAAAGAACGGAAAGTTGTGGATTTGTAGAATCATTTATTCTTTCTTACAAAATTGATGATACTGAGAGAGGGGTATAGCCCTGTTCTACCATGTAAAGAAAAGTGGTTTCATTTGTGTCATAAAATTCAGAAATATGAAGAATACAGGAGTAGGGAATACTACACATATAATAAGGAGGTCAATTTTTTTTTCCCTTGGGCATATGGGTGGGGGGTGGGGGTCGTATTTATATAAACACTTGTTGTTATTAGTGATATATGGATTATATTTGTATGTAAATTTAAAATAAAAAAATTTAAATTTATTTAAAAAAAACAATTAACTTTTGGGTCCAGAAGCAGCCCATGGTTATTCAACAAATTTGCACAGGCCTTGCAATGGTTGTTAGAACACAGATTTGAATGTACCCATGTCATCCATTACTTGGATGATTTCCTGTTAGGTGTCCTAAAGATCTTAACGTGTTATTGGCTGCATGGAGGGTCCCAGCAAGTCACTCACGTTTTTAGGTACAGTCCTCGACACTCAGGCCATAGAGGCTAGGCTTCCTGCAAATAAGCTGTCACGTATCAAGCTGACTATTCATAAATTATTATTGTCTTCACATGTGTCCAAGGTTGAACTTCAGTCAGTATTAGGTATACTGAATTTTGCAATGAGAGTCATCCCTCAAGGCAGGTCTTTTGTTTTCCGATTGTTAGAGTTGATGTCTTCAGTTCCAAATCAGAGCGATGAAGTTTTATTGGATAGACATGCGTTGACTGATCTTCTCATGTGGGATTCTTTTTTGACGGACTGGAATGGGGTATCGTTCTTTGTTCCAGAGGTAAATAATCTATCTCCGTTCATATTTTCTGATGCATCATCTTATATGGGATTCACAGTCATATGGGAAGACCTCTGGTTAACTGATACTTAGCCTGCTGAAGTATACATACTGTTGGGTTTTAGCGCAAACTCTGCATTGTTTGAACTGTACCTGATAGTGGTGGCAGATAGCGTTTGGGGGCATCAGTGGCACAAGAAAACGGTGTTTGTTTGTCTCAGACAACACAGCTACGGCCGATATTTTATTGAAGGTTAGATTGAAATCTTCTGTCATCATGTCCCTAGCTAGAAGATTAGTTTGGTTATCATTTAGTCATAATTTTCACTTTACATGCGCCCATATTTAAGGTATTTGAAACACTGCTGATGATGCCAGAGGCCGATCCTGCAAGATTTTCGGTTCTCCTTTTCAAGCTATAATCATGGATTGAATGTGCATTAATCTGTAGCTAGACAACTTATTATTATTAACGCAGAAGGTATATAATACAGCACAAAATTTAGTAACAACTACCCAGAGGAAAACCAACATACCATTTCATTCCTGTTAGCCTTCATCGGGTTTTTTCACTCTTCCCTGCATCTATCATTGCCTCACATGCCATCAAAGCGGCTTTGAAGGGTGTTCAGAAGGGTCAGGTTTGTAAACCCCCCAGTCGTCAATCTTTATCTGGAGATTTGTTCAGGCAACTGGTGTACAACCTAGATAAATCTCAGTTCGGTGTTAACAATAGCTTGACATTAAAGGCAGCATAATTCTTGGGTTATTATAGGTTCCTGAGGCCAGGCGAATTTACATGCAAGTCTTGCAAAGAGCAGTTCTTACAATTACACCCGCTTTTCTGGGATTCTGACCATTATGCTTTGCACAAGTGGTGTCCGGTCAGGGTCTTTCATGCATTATCTTCTGTATGTCAAGCGTTCAGTCGTGATAGCCCGTTGCTATCATTCAATGGTATTGCTTTGACCACTTTGTTGTTTGTAAAATACTTACGTGTGTTAGTTAAATCTTTTGGTGGTGACCCGGCGGTCATATCTAGTCATTTCTTGCGGAGTGGGGCAGCGGCATCTGCATCTCGTCATTGTATTCCTGCTCATGTTATAAGGTGGTTGAGATGGTGAAAGTCCAGTACCTATATATGGTACATTCTTAATCCCAAATCAGAAATGTGCAATGCCTTTCAGTCATTGGTGATGTAGTCTTTTGTATATTAGTAAAACATTTTTGTTCTAATTTCTGAGTCTTTGCCCTCTATTTTCAGGTGTATTTGTACACGGCAGTATATGGCACAAAACAAACTGCTTGGTTGGTATTAGAGGGAAGGTTTAGTATGACTTATGTAGTTTGTCAATAGTGTTAGATAGGTTAGGTACGCTATTCATGTGAGCACCGACCACAAATATAATACTATAACATTAGGTGCATTAATTGTTGAATTTTAAGGTAGAAAACAATTGTATATTATTAGCAGCCATAGGACTTTTTTGTTTTGTTTAGGGCATGATATAATGATCACTGGCACATAAGGCTCACCTATGTCAGCACTGCATGTAAAATGTGTGTGAAGCTGTAAACAAAATCTATATCTCCTTATTGTGCCTTCAGGGTAGCACGCAGTTATTATTGGATCACTCTATTGTAAAGGTAGCAATATATAGTGCAATAACTTTAATTGAAGTATCCTGCTTTTGGGTTATTGGTGGGAATATAATGTACTTGACTTTATAAAATATAAAGGTTAAAAAACAATGGACAAATTGCTGAGAAGCTATTGTCAATACAAGAATACCATTTTGTTTTTCTAAGAGAGTGCACTATTGCTGCTCAAGTTCATTGAATTTTTTCTGTCCTGGCTTAACATTTTTGTAAATCTATTTGGCACAAAAAGATTTCTATATCCTTGCCATTTACCGCCAGAAGGTAATGGGTTTCATGCAATGTTCACTGTCGCCCCTGGGACTATTAAAATATAATTTTCCTGCCTTTAAAGGGGTACTCCGGTGGAAAACTTTATTTATTTATCTTTTTTTTAATCAATTTAAAAATCTTAATCCTTCCAGTACTTTTTTTTTGGAACACAGCTCTCTGCTGAAATTACAAGCACAGTGCTCTCTGTTGACATCTCTGTCCATTTTAAAAACTGTCCGGAGTAGGAGAAAGTCCCCATAGCAAACATATACTGCTCAGTTCCTAAAATGGACAGTTCCTAAACTGGACAGAGATGTCAGCAGAGAGCACTGTGCTCGTGATGTCAGTAGAGAGCACTGTGTTCCAAAAAGGAAATAATTTCCTCTGTAGTATTCAGCAGCTAATAAGTACTGGAAGATTAAGATTTTTTAATAGAAGTAATTTACAAATTTGTTTAACTTTCTGGCACCAGTTGATTTAAAGAAAAAAAATTCCACCGGAGTACCCCTTTAACTTGTGGATAGTGCTCCATTACCATGCACCCATCTCTTCTCTTCCCAGTTGTCTTTTTATTGTAATAAATTAAAGACTCACTTTCTTCACACATGTCACTTAAAGGGGTACTCCACTGAAAAACATTTGTTTTTAAATCAATTGGTGCCAGAAAGTTGAACAGATGTCAGGGACCAACCAGGGGGACAGGGAGAGTGAGCCGTAAACTGACCCTAAAACCGCTTTCCCTGCCTACTTGCCCATCCACCCTAACAAGGGCCTAATAAAAACACATACTAACAAATAGTCGGTCACAAACCAGAAACATACAGGAACATAGAACTCAATAGTATAAAAGTTCAGAAGGCACAGATCAGAGAGTTAGTACAGAGGGCACTATATCAGCGGTCATGAACAGAGGACTCCATAGATCAGCAGACATGAACAGAGGACTCAGAGGATGTGAACAAAGGACACTATAGATCGGCAGTCATGAACAGAATACACTATAGATAAGTGGTCATGAAAAGAACTGAATAAAGAACTAATAAATATATAGAGTTAAAAACACCAGACAGGAAAACGGATAAGTCTGAACATACTCTAGAACAGTCAGGAATTATCGCAATCCCTTAGAACACCTCCAGTAGACATGGAGTCCCCATGGACAGGTAACAGGGATGGCAAGTTACACAGGATATAATATAGAACACTGTTCACACTGAACACAAGATAGGAATAGCAATCCCTCCGAACACCTTGAGCAGACGAAGAGTCCCCATGGAGAGGTAACGGGGATGCAACATAGGACACAGTTCACACTGGACACAGAAACTGACACTCCACTAACGAAGTAGCCATTAATAATAAATCCAAATAGACTACTGGCCAGCGGCACACTCCACAGTGTGGTCAGAAGCTGACCCAGTAGGAAAACAGAAATATAAAACACAGAACTTCATATAAACGGATACAAGAGAAAACACAGTGTGAACAGACACATAGCAAAAAGAATATACAAATCCTAAAACCGACTAAACAAACACAGTTCAAAATCTACTAAGAGCATGCCACATAACATTGGCTAAAACCAGAAAATACAAAGTGCATGCTAAAACAGAGATAGTAGATTAAAAGCTCAAGCAAAGAGTGTTTCACCAAGAGCTCCATGCAGCATGTCCAGCATCTTAGCAAGTCAGGATATATTGAAGTATCACCAGCCCAGAGGCTAGACTTGGCTGACTTTAAATAGACACATCCTAGGAGCTATTGGCTAGCAAGCAAAGGCTATTAACTATTCCCTGACATAAAACCGTTCACACACAACCAAACCAATAGCTCTGTGTGAACACAGACCAATACAGACATGACACAGATTTGTAAATTACTTCTATTACAAAATGGGATTCCTTACAGTACTTATCAGCTGCTGTATGATCCACAGGAAGTTATTTTCTTTTTGAATTTCCTTTCGGCCTGACCACAGTGCTCTCTGCCGACACCTCTGTCCATTTTAGGAACTGTCCAGAGTAGGAGCAAATCCCCATGGAAAACCTATCCTGCTCTGGACAGTTCCTACAATGGACAGAGGTGTCAGCAAAGAGCACTGTGGTCAGGCAGAAAGGAAATTCAAATAGAAAAGAACTTCCTGTGGATCATACAGCAGCTAAGTACTGGAAGAATTAAGATTTTTTAACAGAAGTAATTTACAAATCTGTTTAACTTTCTGGCACCAGTTGATTTAAGAAAAATGTTTTCCAGTGGAGTACCCCTTCAAGACAAATTTTAACCCTATATATCTTTTAATCTAGTCCAGGCTGCTGTCTGGTATGGGACTCTGGAAAAATCCTCCTATCCTCCAATCCTTCAGTCCTGTCAGTTTAACTCCCTACACACCGCAGTCAAATCATGACTGTGGCATGTAAAGGACCTGTGGTTATGAGCCGGTACAGAGCTGTGAAGGGGCCATGACTGTGTACATTGACTGTCAGCATAATTCAGACATAATAAACTACACTGCAATGGTAGTCCTCTTATAGGACTAATTAAAAATGGAAAAAAATGCATATATTCTTCATAACATTTTTTTATATTAACCCCTTAAACCCTTAAGGACTCAATTTTCCACCTAAAAATCCATATTATGGCTTATTTTTTGCGTCGCCAATTCTACTTTGCAGTGACATTAGTCATTTTACCCAAAAATGCAAGGCGAAACGGAAAAAAAAAATCATTGTACGACTAAATCGAAAAAAAAAACGCCATTTTGTAACTTTTGGGGGCTTCCGTTTCTACGCAGTGCATATTTCGGTAAAAATTACACCTTATCATTATTCTGTAGGTCCATTCGGTTAAAATGATACCCTACTTATATAGGTTTGATTTTGTCGCACTTCTGGAAAAAATCATAACTACATGCAGGAAAATTTATACGTTTAAAAATGTCATCTTCTGACCCCTATAACTTTTTTATTTTTCCACGTACAGGGTGGTATGAGGACTAATTTTTTGCGCCGTGATCTGAAGTTTTTATCGATATGATTTTTGTTTTGATCGGACTTTTTGATCACTTTTTATTCATTTTTTAATGGTATAAAAAGTGACCAAAAATGCGCTTTTTTTGACTTTGGAATTTTTTTGCGCGTACGCCATTCACCGTGTGGTTTAATTAATTATATATTTTTATAGTTCGGACATTTACGCATGCGGCGATACCACATATGTTAATTTTTTATTTTTTTAACACTGTTTTATTTTTTTCTGGGAAAAGGGGGGTTATTCAAACTTTTATTAGGGAAGGGGTTAAATGACCTTTATTAACACTTTTTTTTTACATTTTTTTTGCAGTGTTATAGGTCCCATAGGGCACTGAGCAGCCGGGTCACTTTCACTTTCACTTTAGAAGCGGCGGTCAGCTTTGACCGCCGCTTATAAAGGGTTAATACCGCACATCGCCACGATCGGCGATGTGTGGTATTAGCCACGGGTCCCGGCCGTTGATGAGCGCTGGGACCGACGCGATATGATGCGGGATCGTGGCGCGATCCCGCTTCATATAGCAGGAGCCGGCGCAGGACGTAAATATACGTCCTGCGTCGTTAAGGGGTTAAGGACTCAGGGATTTTCAGTTTTTGTACTTTCGTTTTTTCTTCCTTACCTTTTAAAAATCATAACCCTTTCAATTTTCCACCTAAAAATCCATATTATGGCATTTTTTTTTTGCGTCACCAATTCTACTTTGCAGTGACATTAGTCATTTTACCCAAAAATGCACGGCGAAACGGAAAAAAAAATCATTGTGCGACAAAATCGAAGCAAAAATGCCATTTTGTAACTTTTGGTCCATACGGGTAAAAGGATACCCTACTTATATAGGTTTGATTTTGTCGCACTTCTGGAAAAAATCATAACTACATGCAGGAAAATGTATACGTTTAAAAATGTCATCTTCTGACCCCTATAACTTTTTTATTTTTCCACGTACAGGGTGGTATGAGGACTAATTTTTTGAGCCGTGATCTGAAGTTTTTATCGGTATGATTTTTGTTTTGTTCGGACTTTTTGATCACTTTTTATTCATTTTTTAATGGTATAAAAAGTGACCAAAAATGCGCTTTTTTGGACTTTGGAATTTTTTTGCGCGTACGCCATTGACCGTGCGGTTTAATTAATTATATATTTTTATAGTTCGGACATTTACGCACGCGGCGATACCACATATGTTAATTTTTAATTTTTTTAACACTGTTTTATTTTTTTTCTGGGAAAAGGGGGGTGATTCAAACTTTTATTAGGGAAGGGGTTAAATGACCTTTATTAACACTTTTTTTTAACATTTTTTTTGCAGTGTTATAGGTCCCATAGGGCACTGAGCAGCCGGGTCACCTTCACTTTCACTTTAGAAGCGGCGGTCAGCTTTGACTGCCGCTTCTAAAGGGTTAATACCGCACATCGCCGTGATCGGCGATGTGTGGTATTAGCCGCGGGTCCCGGCCGTTGATGAGCGCCGGGACCGACGCGATATAATGCGGGATCGTGGCGCGATCCCGCTTCATATAGCAGGAGCCGGCGCAGGACGTAAAGATACGTCCTGTGTCGTTAAGGGGTTAAGGACTCAGGGTTTTTCAGTTTTTGTACTTTCGTTTTTTCTTCCTTACCTTTTAAAAATCATAACCCTTTCAATTTTCCACCTAAAAATCCATATTATGGCATTTTTTTTTTGCGTCACCAATTCTACTTTGCAGTGACATTAGTCATTTTACTCAAAAATGCAAGGCGAAACGGAAAAAAAAAATCATTGTACGACTAAATCGAAGAAAAAATGCAATTTTGTAACTGTTGGTCCATACGGTTAAAAGGATACCCTACTTATATAGGTTTGATTTTGTCGCACTTCTGGAAAAAATCATAACTACATGCAGGAAAATTTATACGTTTAAAAATGTCATCTTCTGACCCCTATAACTTTTTTATTTTTCCACGTACAGGGCGGTATGGGACTCATTTTTTGCGCCGTGATCTGAAGTTTTTATCGGTATAATATTTGTTTTGATCTGACTTTTTGATCACTTTTTATTCATTTTTTAATGGTATAAAAAGTGACCAAAAATGCGCGTACGCCATTGACCATGCGGTTTAATTAATGATATATTTTTATAGTTCGGACATTTACACACGCGGCGATACCACATATGTTTATTTACATTTTTTTTTACACAGTTTTATTTTTTTTATGGGAAAAGGGAGGTGATTCAAACTTTTATTAGGGAAGGGGTTAAATGACCTTTATTAACACCTTTTTTTAACTTTTTTTTGCAGTGTTATAGGTCCCATAGGGACCTATAACACTGCACACACTGATCTTTTACACAGATCACAGGCGTGTATTAACAAGCCTGTGATCAGTGTTATCGGCGCTTGACTGCTCCCGCGATCCCGCTTCATATAGCAGGAGCTGGCGCAGGACGTAAATATACGTCCTGCGTCGTTAAGGGGTTAAAGGAGTTATCCACCACAAGGTGATTTTAGCACCTACCTGCCAGACAGTAATGGACATGCTTAGGAAGGGTCTGTGTTTGTCTTTGGGTTAAATGTCTGTGTTGTGAGATTACCATAAAGCTGTGGCTTTCTTTTTATGAACTTCAGTATTTCCTTTTGAAGTTTTCTTTTTTTTAAACTAAAAATCCTAGAATTCCACTTTCCTACATCCCACACATCAGCCACCCCACCCATTGAACAACAAACAAGCTAGATTCAGTGAAAAAAATCAGTGTTTTCTAATCATGGTGACTCCAGCTGTTCCACCCATTGAAGCAGACAGGCTCCATGTCATCACCTGACTAGTTATGTCAGGTCTCGGCCAGATTACATCCTGGTAAATACCCGAGGCAGGAGTTATTTTGTATGCTGTTAAAAATTGACATCCAGAGCATAGATCACATAAGAATACGAGACCAGCCACTAGAGACAGGTACAAACACTATATTATGAACTACACTAACTGTAGCATAATTGTAGCCCTTGTAGCATAATTAAGTAAATAAAAATTCCTGGAATATGTGTGGGGTGAGGAGTGTGGAACACATATTTAGAAACCAATCCAAAGAGAAAGAAGTGTAGACCACACTCACCCAGGCAGATCTTCATGCAGCTCTTTTATTCAGCAACTTGTCTTGTACATTAGAAGACCAAATTTTTACAGCAGCAATGTGCAGAGCAGCAAACAGCAGGGACATCTCACCGGGTCGACGGCGGCCGTTTCACTCCTGTCGGCGCCTGTTTAACATAGTATGTAACCATAGAAAGCAGTAAACAATTAGTAAAAACACTAGAAATTAGTTGTGAATACACAAACAGTTAAAAACAACACTACCTACTGTTATTCAAAGGAATACATTTACCTCATTCCGCTCATTTAGGCCTAGCGGACCTAACGCATCAAGTTTTATGATCCATCTGGCTTCCTAATGTAGTAGCAGCTTGTGTCGATCTCTTCCCCTTTTTGGTCAATTAACTCGTTCTCTGTCTGCAAACTTTACAGCTCTGGGATGATTATGGTGGAAAGATTATATTTGGTTTATAAAGCGGGAGGCACCTACTTTTATTTTTAAAGATCTGAGGTGCTCTTTCACACGCTGATTTCACTTTCTTTTCGTGTTACCAATGTATAAAAAGCCACAAGGGCTTATCAGGGCACATATTATAAAAAGAGATGGGCATTACTCTGGTGCAGATAGCCAACCTAAAATTTCCTTGATTTATCCACCAATATAGTTATTAAAATGGGATGTTGTTTTTTTTTTTTCCTTTTTTTCCTCTCCTTTCTCTCTTCTTCATCGATCCTCCTGGGGGAAAGGGTTGGAGGAAGAGGAATAAGTGTTACGCCAAGCGCTCCGGGTCCCTGCTCCTCCCCGGAGCGCTCGCGGCGTTCACCTTCATGCAGCGCCCTGGTCAGACCCGCTGATTGGGAGCGCTGCATCAGTGTTACCGGTGGTAATGCGACCCGCGTAGCGGGACGCGCCCGCTTGCGGCTCGCATCCCTTCACCTGTCCTGTCCTCCGTCAGCTGAGTCCCGACGCGCGCGGCCCCGCTCCCTATGCTCTCTGCGATTTAAAGGGCCAGCGCGCCACTGATCAGCACTCACACCTGTGCCCTCATTATAAAAACCCACTTCCCCTTCCCAGTATTGCCGGATCTTGTTGCCTCAGTGATAGTGAAAGCGTTTCCTGTGTATGTCCCTAGCCAGTGTTCCAGACCCTCTGCCGTTGCCCCTGACTATGATCCTTGCTGCCTTGCCTGACCTTCTGCTACGTCCGACCTTGCTCTTGCCTAATCCCTTGTACCGCGCCTGTCTTAGACGTCAATTGGGGTTGAGTCGCTATCGGGTGGAACAACCTGGGGGTTACCTGCCGCTGCAAGTCCATCCCCCTTTGCGGCGGGCTCTGGTTTAAACCAGTAACCCCTTAGACTCCGTTTCCCTGGTATGGCCCACGTCATCACCCCACTGACACAGAGGATCCACCACCAGTATCCTCACAGTATACCCATCCGGATCCTGACAGTAGATCCGGCCATGGATCCCGCTAAGGTCCCACTGCCAGTTGTCGCTGACCTTACCACGGTGGTCGCCCAGCAATCTCAACATATAGCGCAACAAGGACAACAGCTGACCCAACTGACTGTCATGCTGCAACAACTTCTGCCACAGCTTCAGCAACCATCTCCTCCGCCAGCTCCTGCACCTCCTCCGCAGCGAGTGGCCGCTCCCAGCCTCCGCCTGTCCCTGCCGGACAAATTTGATGGGGACTCTAAACTATGCCGTTGTCAGGATCCGGATGGGTATACTGTGAGGATACTGGTGGTCGATCCTCTGTATCAGTGGGGTGATGACGTGGGCCGTACCAGGGGAACGGAGTCTAAGGGGTTACTGGTTATCACCAGAGCCCGCCACAAAGCGGGATGGACTTGCAGCAGCAGGTAACCCCCAGGTCGTTCCACCCGATAGCGACTCAACCCCAACTGACGGCTGAGACAGGCGCGGTACAAGGGATTAGGCAAGAGCAAGGTCGGACGTAGCAGAAGGTCAGGGCAGGCAGCAAGGATCATAGTCAGGGGCAACGGCAGAGGGTCTGGAACACTGGCTTGGGACATACACAGGAAACGGGGCCGCGCGCGCCGGGACTGAGCCGACGGAGGACAGGACAGGTGAGGGGATTGGGATGCGAGCCGCGAGCGGGCGCGTTCCGCTACGCGGGTCGCATCCCCGCCGGTAACACTGATGCAGCGCTCCCGGTCAGCGGGCCTGACCGGGGCACTGCATGAAGGTGAACGCCGCGAGCGCTCCGGGGAGGAGCAGGGACCCAAAGCGCTCGGCGTAACAGTACCCCCCCTTGGGTCTCCCCCTCTTTTTGGAGCCCAAGAACCTGTGAATGAGCTCCTTGTCGAGGATATTATCTTCGGGTTCCCAAGACCTCTCTTCGGGGCCACAATTCTCCCAATCTACGAGAAAAAAAAATTTCCGCAGGAGAGAAGGTTTTAGAAAAGAAACCACAAGTAATATTATGTCCGGTAGAGTTTTTTTGGAGAAGTACGGCTCCGCTCCGACTGAGGAGGTGTCCACTTCCAGCAAGAAAGGTTTCGATGGATCAGGTCTGGACAGCACTGGAGCAGAAGCGAAGGCAGTTTTGAGGCGATTGAAGGCCTCATCCGCTTGAGGAGGCCAGGATTAAGGGTTGGCATTCTTCCTGGTCAGGGCCACAATAGGGGCCACAATGGTGGAGAAATGGGGAATAAATTGTCGGTAGTAGTTGGCAAATCCCAAGAAGCGTTGGATAGCACGGAGTCCAGAAGGGCGTGGCCAATCTAAAACCGCTGACAGTTTGTCTGGGTCCATTTGAAGTCCCTGGCCAGAGACCAGGTAACCTAGGAAGGGAAGAGATTGACATTCAAAGAGACATTTCTCCATTTTGGCATACAGTTGATTTTCGCGGAGTCTCTGGAGCACTAGGCGGACATGACGACGGTGTTCCTCTAGACTAGAGGAGAAAATCAAGATGTCGTCCAGGTAAACCACAACACAGGTATATAACAAGTCCCGAAATATTTCATTAACGAAGTTCTGGAAGACTGCAGGGGCGTTGCAGAGCCCAAAGGGCATAACAAGATATTCAAAATGTCCGTCTCTGGTATTGAATGCGGTTTTCCACTCATCCCCTTTCCTGATGCGAATAAGATTATATGCGCCTCTTAAGTCCAATTTAGTGAAGATGTTGGCGCCACGAAGACGGTCAAAGAGTTCAGAGATTAGAGGCAGGGGATAGCGGTTTTTGATGGTGATTTTATTTAAACCGCGGTAGTCAATACTTGGCCGTAGGGAACCGTCTTTTTTCGAGACAAAGAAGAACCCCGCTCCGGCAGGGGATGAGGCCTTACGAATGAATCCCCTCTTTAAATTTTTGTGGATGTAGTCAGACATTGCTTGAGTATCTGGGGCAGACAGAGGGTAGATCCTGCCCCGGGGTGGAGTAGTACCAGGAAGAAGGTCAATAGGGCAGTCATAAGGCCTATGAGGTGGCAAAGTCTCTGCTTGTTTTTTACAGAAAACATCGGCAAAGTCCTTGGGAAGACCTGATATAGGTGGAGCCACAGGGGTTTGACTAATGGGAGCAGACGTGAGGCATTGTTTGAGACAAGATGAACCCCAACTCTTGATCTCCCCGGTGGTCCAGTCAAGGGTAGGAGAATGACGTTGGAGCCATGGAAGACCGAGGAGGATTTCAGAGGTGCGTTTGGGTAGGACAAGAAATTCAATTTTTTCGTGATGCAGTCCAATGCACATTAGCAGGGGTTCTGTGCGGTAACGCACAGTGCAGTCCAATTTTTCTCCGTTGACTGAAGAGATGTAGAGTGGTCTGACGAGGCTGGTCACTGGGATGTTGAACCTATTAACAAAAGAGGCCAAAATAAAATTTACTGCAGAACCGGAGTCCAAGAAGGCCACAGCTGAGAAGGAGTAGTTAGCAGAAGGAGAAATCCGCACAGGCACAGTAAGACGTGGAGAAGCAGAATTCACACCTAGAGCTGTCTCACCTTTGTGAGGAATCGGAGTGTGCTTCTCATGACGCGGAGGGCGGATAGGACAGTCTTTTAAGAAGTGTTCGGTACTAGCGCAGTACAGGCATAGATTCTCGTTACGGCGGCGAGTCCTCTTTTGTAGGGTCAGGCGGGACCGGTCTTCTTGCATAGCCTCCTTGGCAGAAGGCACAGGAACAGATTGCAGTGGACTTGAGAAGAGAGGAGCCGGGGAGAGAAATCTCCTGGTGCGAACAAGGTCCTTCTCCTGTCGGAGCTCCTGGGTGTCTTTCAGAGAAACGCATGTCAATGCGGGTGGCCAAATGGATAAGTTCAGACAGGTTAGCAGGAATTTTTCGTGCCTCCAGTACATTCTTGATGTTGCTGTATAAGCCTTTCTTGAAGGTCGCGCAGAGGGCCTCATTGTTCCAAGAAAATTCAGAGGCGAGGGTACGAAATTGGATGGCGTATTAGCCTACATAAGAATTCCTTGGACTAGGTTCAGCAAAGCAGTCTCGGCAGAGGAGGCCCGGGCTGGTTCCTCGAAGACACTACGAACCTCAGCGAAGAAGAACTGGACAGTGGCAGTGACAGGATCATTGCGGTCCCAGAGCGGTGTGGCCCATGACAAGGCCTTTCCAGACAGGAGACTAACCACGAAAGCCACCTTAGAACGTTCTGTGGGGAATTGGTCCGACATCATCTCCAAGTGTAGGGAACATTGAGACAGGAAACCATGGCATAGTTTAGAGTCCCAATCATATTTGTCCGGCAGGGACAGGCGGAGGCTGGGAGCGGCCACTCGCTGCGGAGGAGGTGCAGGAGCTGGCGGAGGAGATGGTTGCTGAAGCTGTGGCAGAAGTTGTTGCAGCATGACAGTCAATTGGGTCAGCTGTTGTCCTTGTTGCGCTATCTGTTGAGATTGCTGGGCGACCACCGTGGTAAGGTCAGCGACAACTGGCAGCGGGACCTCAGCTGGATCCATGGCCGGATCTACTGTCAGGATCCGGATGGGTATACTGTGAGGATACTGGTGCTGGATCCTCTGTGTCAGTGGGGTGATGACGTGGGCCGTACCAGGGGAACGGAATCTCAGGGGTTACTGTTTATCACCAGAGCCCGCCGCAAAGCGGGATGGACTTGCAGCGGCAGGTAACCCCCAGGTCGTTCCACCCGATAGTGACTCAACCCCAATTGACGGCTGAGAAAGGCACGTTACAAGGGATTAGGCAAGAGCAAGGTCGGACGTAGCAGAAGGTCAGGGCAGGCAGCAAGGATCGTAGTCAGGGACAACGGCAGAGGGTCAGGAACACTGGCTTGGGACATACACAGGAAATGCTTTCACTGGCACTGAGGCAACAAGATCCGGCAATGCTGGGAAGGGGAAGTGGGTTTTTATAATGAGGGCACAGGTGTGAGTGCTGATTGGGCCAGGCGCTAATCAGTGGCGCGCTTGCCCTTTAAATCACAGAGAGCCGGTGCGCGCGCCCTACGGAGCGGGGCCGCGCGCGCCGGGACTGAGCCGACGGAGGACAGGACAGGTGAGGGGATTGGGATGCGAGCCATGAGCGGGCTTGTCCCGCTAAGCGGGTCGCATCCCCGCCGGTAACACTGATGCAGTGCTCCCGGTCAGCGGGTCTGACCGGGCGCTGCATGAAGGTGAACGCCGCGAGCGCTCCGGGGAGGAGCAGGGACCCAAAGCGCTTGGTGTAACAGCCGTGGTTTCCTGTCTCAATGTTCCCTACACTTGGAGATGATGTCGGACCAATTCCCCACAGAACGGTCTAAGGTGGCTTTCGTGGTTAGTCTCCTGTCTGGAAAGGCCTTGTCATGGGCCACACCGCTCTGGGACCGGCACGATCCTGTCACTGCCACTGTTCAGTCCTTCTTCGCTGAGGTTCGTAGTGTCTTTGAGGAACCAGCCCGGGCCTCCTCTGCCGAGACTGCTTTGCTGAACCTAGTCCAAGGAAGTTCTTCTGTAGGCGAATACGCCATCCAATTTCGTACCCTCGCCTCTGAATTATCCTGGAACAATGAGGATGAGGACCTTCAATGAGGACCTTCAAGAAAGGCTTATCCAGCAACATCAAGGATGTACTGGCCGCACGAGAAATTCCTGCTAACCTGTCTGAACTTATCCATTTGGCCACCCGCATTGACATGCGTTTCTCTGAAAGACGCCAGGAGCTCCGACAGGAGAAGGACCTTGTTCGCCTTCTGCCGAGGAGGTTATGCAAGTGGACCGGTCCCGCCTGACCCTACAAGAGAGGACTCGCCGCCGTAACGAGAATCTATGCCTGTACTGTGCTAGTGCCGAACACTTCTTAAAAGACTGTCCCATCCGCCCTCCGTGTCAGGAGAAACACACTCCGATTCCTCACAAAGGTGAGACAGCTCTAGGTGTGAATTCTGCCTCTCCACGTCTCACTGTGCCTGTGTGGATTTCTCCTTCTGCTAACTCCTCCTTCTCAGCTGTGGCCTTCTTGGACTCCGGTTCTGCAGGAAATTTTATTTTGGCCTCTTTTGTTAATAGGTTCAACATCCCAGTGACCAGTCTTGTCAAACCTCTCTACATCTCTTCAGTCAACGGAGAAAAATTGGACTGCACTGTGCGTTACCGCACAGAACCCCTGCTAATGTGCATTGGACTGCATCACGAAAAAATTTAATTTCTTGTCCTACCAAACTGCACCTCTGAAATCATCCTCGGTCTGCCATGGCTCCAACGTCATTCTCCTACACTTGACTGGACCACTGGGGAGATCAAAAGTTGGGGTTCATCTTGTCTCAAACAATGCCTCACGTCTGCTCCCATTAGTCAAACCCCTGTGGCGCCACCTATACCAGGTCTTCCCAAGGCCTACCAGGACTTTGCCGATGTTTTCTGTAAAAAACAAGCAGAGACTTTGCCACCTCATAGGCCTTATGACTGCCCTATTGACCTCCTCCCTGGTACTACTCCACCCCGGGGCAGGATCTACCCTCTGTCCGCCCCAGAGACTCAAGCCATGTCTGACTACATCCAGGAAAATCTAAAGAGGGGATTCATTTGTAAGTCCTCATCCCCTGCCGGAGCGGGGTTCTTCTTTGTCTTGAAAAAAGATGGTTCCCTACGGCCATGTATTGACTACCGCGGTTTAAATAAAATCACCATCAAAAACCGCTATCCCCTGCCTGTAATCTCTGAACTCTTTTACCGTCTTCGTGGCACCAACATCTTCACCAAATTGGACTTAAGAGGCGAATATAATCTTATTCACATCAGGAAAGGAGATGAGTGGAAAACCGCATTCAATACCAGAGACGGACATTTCGAATATCTTGTTATGCCCTTTGGGCTCTGCAACGCCCCTGCAGTCTTTCAGGACTTCGCTAATGAAATATTTCGGGACTTGTTATATACCTGTGTTGTGGTTTACCTGGACGACATCTTGATTTTCTCCTCTAGTCTAGAGGAACACCGTCGTCATGTCCGCCTAGTTCTCCAGAGACTCCGCGAAAATCAACTGTATGCCAAAATGGAGAAATGTCTCTTTGAATGTCAATGTCTTCCCTTTCTAGGTTACCTAGTCTCTGGCCAGGGACTTCAAATGGACCCAGACAAACTGTCAGCGGTTTTAGATTGGCCACGCCCTTCTGGACTCCGTGCTATCCAACGCTTCTTGGGATTTGCCAACTACTACCGACAGTTTATTCCCCATTTCTCCACCATTGTGGCCCCTATTGTGGCTCTGATCAGGAAGAATGCCAACCCTAAATCCTGGCCTCCTCAAGCGGATGAGGCCTTCAATCGCCTCAAAACTGCCTTCGCTTCTGCTCCAGTGCTGTCCAGACCTGATCCATCGAAACCTTTCTTGCTGGAAGTGGACGCCTCCTCAGTCGGACCCGGAGCCATACTTCTCCCAAAAAAAACTCTACCGGACGTAATATAACTTGTGGTTTCTTTTCTAAAACCTTCTCTCCGGTGGAAAAAAATTACTCCATTGGTGATCGTGAACTTCTAGCCATCAAGTTAGCACTCGAAGAATGGAGGCATCTACTGGAGGGTTCCAAACACCCTATTGTCATTTACACTGACCACAAGAATCTCTTGTATCTCCAGTCTGCTCAGTGTCTGAACCCTCGCCAGGCTAGGTGGTCGTTGTTTTTTGCCCGCTTTAACTTCGAGATTCACTTTCGTCCTGCTGACAAAAACGTTAGGGCTGACGCCCTTTCTCGTTCCTCTGATGCCACCGAATCTGAAGTCCCTCTACAACATATTATACCTCCTGAGTGCCTGGTCTCCTCTGCTCCAGCTTCTATTGGACAAACTCCTCCTGGAAAGACCTTTGTCCTTCCACGCCAGCCCCTCAAGATCCTCAAATGGGGACATTCCTCTCACCTCGCTGGCCATGCTGGCTTTAAGAAGTCCATCCAGCTTATTTCTCATTTATATTGGTGGCCTACGCTGGAGGGTGATGTCACTGATTTTATTCGGGCCTGTACAGTTTGCGCAGGGACAAGACCCCTCGCCAGAAGCCTGCTGGACTCCTCCATCCTTTACCTGTTCCTGAGCAGCTGTGGTCCCAAATTGCCATGGATTTTATTACGGATCTGCCTGTATCCCATGGCAACACCGTCGGGTGGTCGTTGATCGTTTCTCCGAAATGGCAAATTTCATTCCACTTCCAGGTCTTCCTTCTGCGCCACTATTGGCGAAGCAATTTTTTATGCATATTTTTTGCCTTCACGGGCTACCCACGCATATCGTCTCGGATAGAGGCGTTCAATTTGTATCGAAATTTTGGAGAGCTCTCTGTAATCAATTAAAAATCATATTTAATTTCTCGTCCTCCTATCACCCCCAATCCAATGGGCAAGTAGAGAGAGTTAACCAGATTCTTGGTGATTATTTGTGACATTTTGTCTCCTCCCGCCAAGACGATTGGGTCGACCTTCTACCCTGGGCTGAATTCTCGTATAATTTCAAAAACTCTGAATCCTCCGCCAAATCCCCGTTCTTTGTGGTGTACGGCCATCACCCTCTGCCCTCCCCTTTGCCACTTCTTCTGGATTGCCTGCTGTTGATGAAGTTACCCGGGACTTCTCTGTCATCTGGAAGGAGACTCAAAAGTTGCTCCTACTGGCCTCGTCTCATATGAAGAGACATGCCGATAAGAAGAGAAGAACTCCCCCTGTCTTCGCTCCTGGGGACAAAGTGTGGCTCTCTGCCAAGTATATCCACTTCCGTGTTCCCAGCTACTTTACATAAAGACAAACTCCTCACCCTTTCCGTTTTGTCCGATTCTTCCTGAATAGACCTAGGACTATGATCTTAAAAACAATAACCTCCAGAGATAGAGATGTAATTCTCCAGAAGGCAAGAGAGATGGGTAATATAGAATATATGTCAGGATCCGGACTGGTATGCAGCGAGGACACTGGAGGTGGATCCTCTGTGTCAGTGGGGTGATGGCGTGGGCCGTACCAGGGGAACGGAGTCTAAGGGGTTACTGGTTTTCACCAGAGCCCGCCACAAAGCGGGATGGACTTGCAGCGGCAGGTAACCCCCAGGTCGTTCCACCCGATAGCGACTCAACCCCAACTGACAGCTGAGACAGGCGCGGTACACAGGGACAAGGCAAGAGCAAGGTCGGACATAGCAGAAGGTCAGGGCAGGCAGCAAGAGTCGTAGTCAGGGGTAACAGCAGAAGTTCTGGGTACACAGGCTTGGGAACACATTAAACGCTTTCACAGGGCACTAAGGCAACAAGATCCGGCAAGGACAGGAAGGGGAAGTGATGTTTTACAGGAAACACGGTAATTGGGCCAGGCACCAATTAATGGTGCACTGGCCCTTTAAATTTAAGAGAGCCGGCGCGCGCGCGCCCTAGAGAGCGGGGCCGCGCGCGCCGGGAGGACACAGAGGGCAGAGGGAGGTAAGAGGAACGGGATGCGACTCGCGGGCGGACTTGTGCCGCCACGCGGATCACATCCCCGCCGGCGGCACTGTGGCAGCGCTCCCGGTCAGAGGGACAGACCGGGGGGCTGCAGGAGGAGATACGCCGTGAGCGCTCTGGGATGGATGCGGGACCCGGAGCGCTCGGCGTTACAATATAATGGTGGAAGAATAGCACTGTACCCCGACTATTCTCGGGAAACACAACTTACGCGTGCTAGTTTTAAAGAATTAAAGCAACATCTTGGAAGGGCCACAATTCAATTTTGATTGTTATTCCCACACAGACTAAAAATCCCATATGAGGGGAAAACCCTCTTTTTCAATCCCCACAGGAAGAAGTGGCTTGGTTAGACGGTGGCTTTATAATTATAATTAATGTTTTTTGTTCTGATGCACTTAATTGGTATGGAGGGGGTTTGTTGTAGGGAAGGGTTGGAGGAAGAGATCTTAGGGTACAGTTAGAGGTTTTGCTTGAATGCAGGGCCAAGGTGTGGAAGGGGGGGTGAGTGATGGAGGGAAAGGTGCTCCGTTTTTTTTTTTTATTTTAAGAAGAGCTTTAGTTAAATGAAAGGTAACATCTTAACCTGGAATATAAGGGGGATGGGGGATGGGGGATAGGCTTAAAAGAATTGATGTATATGATCAAATTGATCGACATCTACCCACAATAGGAGGGATATTGGTAGAAGAAACCATTATTAGAGCAGAAAAAACGTGGGCAAGATATATATTTCACTCCACTAGTTCCCCGTAGAATGGAGGCATATCAGTTTACATACATCACAAAATCCCTTTTAGTTTAACCCCTTAACGACCAAGAACGTATATTTACATCCTTGTCCGGCTCCCGCGATATAACGCGGGGTGACGCGGTGACCCCGCATCATATCGGGTTGGTCCCGGCATTTATCTAAAGCCGAGACCCGGGGCCAATAGCGCGTGGCAGCGATCGCGGTGCCGCGCTCTATTAACCCTTTAGACGCGGCATTCAAAGTTGAACGCCGTGTCTAAAACAAAAGTGAAAGCTGCCCGGCTGCTCAGTGGGGCTGATTGGGATCACCGCAGTGAAAATGCGGTGTCCCGATCAGCTGGGACACGAGCAGAGGTCCTCTTACCTTCCTCCGGTGTGTCCCTTCTGCGATTGATTGCTCCAAGCCTGAGATGCAGGCTTCAGCAATCGACTGCCGATAACACTGATCACTGCAAAGCTATGGCTTTGCAGTGAACAGTGCTGGCAATCAGTGTATGCAATATTATAGCCCCCTATGGGAGCTATAACACTGCAAAAAAAGTGTAAAAAAAAATAAATTAATAAATGTGATTTAACCCTTTACTTAATATAAGTTCAAATCATCCCCTTTTCCCATAGAAAAACACCATGTAAATAAACATAAATATAAACATATGTGGTATTGCCGCATGCGTAAATGTCCGAACTATAAAAATATATCATTAATTAAACCGCACGGTAAATGGAGTACGCGAAAAAGATCAAAAAGTCAGATCAATACAAAAATGGTACCGCTAAAAACGTCAGATCATGACGCAAAAAATGAGCCTTCATAATGCCCCATACGCAGAAAAATTAAAAAGTTATAGGGGTCTGAATATGACAATTTTAAACGCATACATTTCTGTGCATGTAGTTATGATTTTTTTATTTTTTTTCCCGCTTCGCTGTAGTTTTTTGGGTAAAATTACTGATGTCACTGCAAAGTGGAATTGGTGGTGCAAAAAATAAGCTATCATATGGATTTTTAGGTGCAACATTTAAAGGGTTATGATTTTTAAAAGGTGAGGAGGAAAAAACGAAAGTGCAAAAACCGAAAAACCCTGAGTCCTTAACGGGTTAAAACAAAAAAAGATTGATAAATGCGGTTGTTACATTTATTTTTGTATGGTAGCTTGAATGAGCAAGATCTTACTTTAGCCTTTTTATATATCTCCAAGATAGCTCTATTTGAAGAAAAATACACTGAAAACCCAGGCATAATCCAATTTGACTCCCTAAAGCAAGCCCAACATGAACTTATGATATATTTAACTGAAAAGGCACAAAAAATTATTTCTTTAGGGGACATAAGAATTTCACTGAATCCGGGAAACTGTCTAGATTTTTAGCTAGACTAGTAAACAATGATAGAGAAAAGAGTAGAATTGAAAAAGTTAAAATTAAAGATGATCAGTTTACCACAGATCCCCAAATAATAGGGAAATATTTTGCAGATTTCTTTACTCAACCATATCAAATGGAGGGGACTCAGAGTAGTGCTGATATTAATAGTTTTTTCAAGATCTTGCCATCCCTACTATAACTCCGGAAGAGAGGGAGGTAATGGAAATCCCCATTACGATAGAAGAACTTGTAGACTCCATAAAACATTCCCCAACGAACTCCACTCCCGGTTCGGATGGGCTCCCTTATGAGCTTTATAAAAGATTCTCAAATATATTAGTGCAAATTCCATGGGAGGTCATACATAAATCCTGTTTGGTGGGTGAACTTCCTAGTTCTTGGAAGCCAATATTGTATTAAAGGGAAAAACCCCACATGTCTTTTATCTTACTGGCCCATAGCCTTGTTAAACACGGATGCCCAAATTCTATCCAAAATTCTGGCTACTATATTAAAGAAAGCTATACATACATAAATGTGTAGATAAAGATCAAACTGGATTTATACCTGGCCGGTCACTCTTTGATAATATTAACAAGACGTTTGCAGCCCTGCAAATGGGAGATCAGGATCCCCGTTACATCCTTTCAATAGATGCGACAAAAGCATTTGATCGGGTGGAGGGGGGATTCCTATGGAGGGCTCTAGAGAAATGTGACTTTTGCCACTCGTTTATCAGGATGATTAAGACCTCATATAGGAAGGATAATTTTAGAGGGCTGCAAAGTGAAATCTTTTGAACTTACTAGGCGAACGCGGCAGGGCTGCCCCCTGTTGCCCCTATTGTTTGGCCTCTATCTTGAGCCCCTGGCAGTAGCGACTAGAACAGCTCCGGGTATAAATGGATTTGGTTCAAGAGGGTAAGCAGGGAAAATGGCGCTTATCAGAAATTGTTTCCCATTGTATAGATAGTTCCCCATATGACTCTCGGAATGTCTGGAAAATCCTTGAAATGGGGCAAATTATGTCACAATTTTCTAAGAATTTTACTCATGGAGAATTGATAGTAAAACATAGAACATGGTTAAAAAGATTTGTGGGGTGGATGGTAGTCTAAGAATCACGCCAATTTGGCACAAAATGAATTTAAGGGTGTTTGAAGAGATGGAACAAGCAGAGTTTTGGATACAAAGGGGGCAGAATTAATAGAGCACTTTTATCATAATGGGAAATTATTTAGTTTCGAAGAGCTACAAAAAGAAGTTTTGAATTAAGAGAACAACATACATTTTAAAACATACAAATTAAGCTAATAGATAAGCACATAGAAGCATGTACATTTTGAAAATTAGTGACTGTCAATTAATAGTTCACTTATATAATGAAATAAGATCTAAGGGGAATATGGTTAGGATATATAAGATGTTGGTGAAGGAAGTGGGCTCTAAGGAGATTCTAAGAGTCAAGTCTAAATGGGAAAAGGATGGCATCCAGATTGACGCTGGTGATTGGGAAACAATTTTTCAAAGTTAGAAATACTTGTCGTTTAACCCTAACTTTAAAATTATACAGTTTAAAATAATACATAAATTATACTACTCACCTAAAAATGTGGCCACATTTAAGTATAAAGAGGATTCTAAATGTTCAAGGTGTGATTTGGAGGAGGCAGACTTCTTCCATATTATGTAGGACTGTAGGTCTATCCATGACTTTTGGGCAAGTATTTTCCAGAAATTATGGGAAAAAGAAATCTTAGACATATAAGTGGCATGCACTATGCACAACAAGAAGTTCTGATAAGGTCGCTATATTTCTCCCTTTTTGGATTATTGCTGTTTCTGTGGTCTTTTTCCTTTATTTTATTTTTCTTTCTTACCTGGTTCTGTTTTTTGAGAGTACAATTGATATTTGTTCCGATCAAAAAAAATTATGGGATGATATTTTTCAGTGAAATACATTAAAGGATTAATGTTGTTAGATTCCGACATCCGATATTTGAAATCCCTCCCAGGAAGTGACGGCAGACGCCGAACTTCCAAGTGGGGGATGGGAACTTTTTTGAAGCACATTGTAAAATAGGTTAGTATAAAAGGACAGTTTAATCGTAATTTTTTGCACCATGATTAAGGACCTAGTGGTCCAAACGTGTCGGCATTGTGTTTTTAATTCACTGGGTGTTTTTTGTTCTATTATGCTGACTTTTTAAATGGATTAATTAAACTTTAGACTTTTATTACAAATTTTTGTTTGGGAGCTGGAAACCATTTTCCTGGTTGGAATTTTTTCTTGCATTGCATCTGTACCGAGGTTACGGCTCGGCATCTCCTGGCTTCCAAAACCTCAATTTGAGTGCATGGCTTCAAGTCTACAAAAGCGATGAGCTGGCAATAACTTTTTTATTTTGACTGTATCCAGATTGACGCTGGTGATTGGGAAACGATTTTTCAAAGTTAGAAATACTTGTCGTTTAACCCTAACTTTAAAATTATACAGTTTAAAATAATACATAAATTATACTACTCACCTAAAAATGTGGCCACATTTAAGTATAAAGAGGATTCTAAATGTCCAAGGTGTGATTTGGAGGAGGCAGACTTCTTCCATATTTTGTGGGACTGTAGGTCTATCCATGACTTTTGGGCAAGTATTTTCCAGAAATTATGGGAAAAAGAGATCTTGGACATAAAAGAGGCCCCTAACTTTCTAAAACCCATACTAGGAGATTGGCCTGAAAAGGGGAGTGATATGAAGCTATTATTAAAATTATTTATGTGCGCTAAGATCATAATCCTCAGGGTCTGGTTATTAAGTAAAACTCCCAAGTATAACTCGTATAAGCCTAGTATAACTTTGTTAAAAAAAATTAGGAGCTTGGAATTATATGGTGCACAAAACATGGAGAATCATGGTAAAACATTTTCATGGTACCTCATCTGATAACTCTTTCAAAGACCTTTCCAACGATACCTCATTTGTCAAATTTGGCTCAGCCATTCTCTTATAATTGCCACCTGTAGCAGTAAGCAGCCATGTCATAAAGACTACATTTCCCATGACTCCCTGCGCCAGCTTCCTGTTAGCTGCTGCTCCCTCCCCCTCCTCTCCCCCCCGAGGAAATTGTAATAAATTATAATAAAGTGACGCCCACAGCTCCTTCCCTTGTGGTTATCTCCTCCCATCCTCCCCCTCCCAGCTCATCAGCCCTCTCCACCCTCACCACATGTACTGATAGGCTGCGGCCACTAGTGCTGGACGGTATACCGGTATGAACCGGATAATGTTTTTTTTTTCTCCCACGGTATGGATTTTGCCCATACCGCTATACCGGTCGGGCCCCTCCCCCACCCTCCGGATGAATTGTATAGCCCAGCGCGGCGCCCTCACTTGTCCCAGTGTCCTTCTGTGGCCCGAGAGAAACGAATCCATTTACTGTGTGCCCCCGCTACGCCTGTCAGCCAGTGTCCCCACGAGCACGATCAATCCCCACTGCTAGCGGGATCCATGTGCCCACTAGTGGTGTCACAAGAATGCCTCCCGCGAGCGCTACCATCACCGCTAGCAGAGTCCCTGTGCCCACTAGCGGTGTCACAAGAATGCCGAGCGCGGCTCTGTTCCCGGTCCCTGTCAGCTCTCAGGGTACGGGAACAGATTTAAAAGCCTCTTGCGCGACTAACATAGTACTGCGCAGGCGCAGCACTATGCAAATAGCGTAGGGCTAACATAGGCAGCGCTAGGAGCCTAGCGTTAGCCCTACGCTATTTGCGTAGTACTGCGCATGTGCAGTACTACGTTAGCTGTGTGCGAGGCTTTTAAATCTGTTCCCGTACCCTGAGAGCTGACAGGGACGGGGAACAGAGCCACGCTCGGCATTCTTGTGACATCGCTAGCACAGGGACCCCGCTAGCGGTGATGGTAGCGATCGCTCGCGGGGGGCACATTTGACACCACTAGTGGGCACAGGGACCCCGCTCTCGGGGTGGGGACAGGTGGTAATACTGTGATACTGCGATATTCATTTTAGTCCATACCGCCCAGCACTTGCGACCCCTACTGTGCGCTCAGCCAATCAGGGCTGAGTGCATAATAACATTATGAATATTTATAAGATGGGAGGAGAGGGGCCGGCACGACGAGCGGCAGGGGGAGTGAAGCAATCCCCCGGCGCATTATGGGCATTTGTGACGTAGTGTCGACCAAGATGGTGGCTCCATAGAGAATAATAGGTCGACGCTACACGCGTTAGGGGACCAGGAGATGACTTCCGGTGGTGGAGAAACGGGACCAATCAGGTAATGGATCCCATTTAGAAACTTATATAACTTGTGATATTATTACATTTGGGCCATAATTTGCTAGCGCTGCAGTTGTCCTTTGAGGACTGAGCCCTTTTTCGCAATTCTGACCACCGTCACTTTATGCATTAATAACTCTGAGATGCTTTTACAGATTATTCTGAGGTTGTTTTTTTGTGACATATTGTACTTTATTTTAGTGGTAAATTTTCGTCGTTACATGCATCCTTTCTTAGTGAAAAATCCCCACATTTCATGAAAATTTAGAAAATGTTGCATTTTACTAACTTTGAAACTCTCTGCTTGTAAGGAAAATTTAATTAAGGCTTCAAAGTATAACAGCTGACAGATGTTACAGAATTACAACTCCCAGCATGCCTGGGCAGTCTAGGCCTGCTGAGAGTTGTAGTTCAGCAACATCTGGAGGGCTATCGTTTGGGCACCACTGAAATATTGGTCTCCAAACTGTGACCCTCCAGATGTTGCAAAACTACAACTCCCAGCAGTTGCAGTTTGGCAACCACTAGAAGGGCAGCAGTTAATATCACTTTAATGACACCTTTCTTTCCCCCAACCCCACCATCGCTTCCATACCTGCGCCGCTGATCTCCGCTGTCTCCACCGATGATCGGCGGTCCCCACGGCATCTTGTCCTCAGGTACCGGCTGCCATCTTCTCCCCCCATTCTGCTCGATATCCAGGGGTGGGCAGAGCGGGGGTTTCCATGGCAACCCCCTGTCGTGCACTGCCATTGGTCAGAATTAATTTAGGAGGAGGAGATTGCACCACTGCGACCTCGCTCCTATCCCATCAGGATGATCGGGGCGGTCACTGACAGCTCCGATTATCCCTATTTTCCGGGCAATCGGGTCACCAGAGACCCGATCAGCCCGGAATAGCAGAAAATTGCATGTCTGACTTGACATGCGATTTCCTGTGATCGCCGACATGGGGGGGTCTCAGGACCTCCCTCGGCGATGTGCTGGGATGCCTGCTGAATGATTTCAGCAGGCATCCTGGTCCGGTCCCCGACCGGTAGCGGCTGGGACCGGAATTCCCACGGCGTATACATACGCCCTAAAACGGTGGCATATGTATACCCCCCGCCGTCCTTAAGAGGTTAAAGAAAAGAATAAAAAACTAAAAAATAATTATTTATTTGTTTCTTGCAACATTTGTCTTTTCTTTATTCCGAACTATTCTTCTAGTTTAGTGTTTCCCAAGTGCGATCCTTAAGTACCTCCAACAGCTCATGTTTTCAGGATTTTCTTAAAGGGGTATTCCAGGAATTTTTTTTTCTTTGACTATGCTACAGGGGCTGTACAGTTAGTGTAGTTCATAATATAGTGTCTGCACCTGTGTGTGACGGTTTTCTCACAATTCTTCTGTGATTTTCACCCCAATATTTATTTTTATCAGCATACAAAATGACTGTTGTCTCAGATTTTTCCAAGCTTGCAATGCGGCCAAGACCTGACCCACTAGTCAGCTGATGACAGGGAGCCTGTCTGCTTCAATGGATGGAGTGATCGCTTGGTGGGAGAGAGATTAATATGCAACTAATGCAACAGCTGTAGGCACCCTGATTGAAAACCACAGTTCTTTTGATGGATGCAGCTCATTTATGTTTCAATGGGTGGGGTGGCTGATGTGTGGGACGGAGGAAAATGGAATTGTGGGATTTGTAGTCAAAAAAGAAAAGTCAAACAGGAAATACCAGTTAACAAAAAGCTAGCCACAGTGTTATGTTAATCTCGTGACATAGCAATTTAGCCCCAAGACAAGTGCAGATCCTTCCTAAGCATGTCCATTACTGTCTGACAGGTACCTACTAAAATCACCTTATGGTGGATAACCCCTTTAATCTTTCACAGGTGATATAATTATGATCAGTGCATCAGACATCAGCACAATTATATCACCTGTGAAGACTAAAGAAATCCTTTAAAAACATGACCTGTTGGGGTACTTCAGGATCGCAGGACCGCTAAAGTCAAAATGGACACTCATGTCTCTCTGGTCCATTTTGATCTGGACAAAACCTATGACAGAATGCATAAACAGTAAAACAATGAAACCGTCCTCATAACACCATATCACGTTTCCATGCATCTAGCGTCTATGATTGAATGGTCCCAATTGGTACCTATGTCTACCAGCCTCACTGACAGCAGGGCTGGTTGGTGTAGCAGGGAGCGGGGATGCCAGGCCAATCAGGCTAAGCACCAGAGTTTTACACTTTCCAAGGTGCACCAATTTAAACAGGCATCTGTGGGCCACAGTGTGGGCATCTACTGGGTGATCACTATCATTTCTACTGCATGTTAAACTCAATTGCATTTTCTTTATCCAGTTTTACCTGAAAAATATATATACTGTATATATTTTTATTTTGAAATGGAATGGATATGGAGGGCAGGGATGAAAAAAGTATGCAAAAAATGAAATGGCTCCAGGAGGAAGAGGTTAAGTAGATTAACCTATTTATTCCAGGAAAGTAGAATTATAAAATACATACTTTTATGTGATTTTTGTAACGAATGTTTAAAAATGTTAGACTGCTGTCTCTACAGTCATTGAATTAGCTACAGCTGCCATTTTCTCCCAAACAAATAGCTATAGTATTTTGATTATAATTAATGATCAAAATGTATTCATTGTATTTTTCCATCCATTTAATGATTCTATGGTAACAAAATATTCAATTTCTTGTTGCTTTATGTAAATGACATGGGCTGTGCATTATAAATAATGGACCAACATAAATTGGTATGTTTTTATGTACTCTGAGTATTCGGTTGAGGAGGCGAGCAGGGTCAGAGGAATTGTGACTCATTGCTGTTCTAATGAAGATGTTTCATTAAGTGTCAGTTTTACACGCATTCGATTATACCACGAAACACTGATAAATAAAGCTAGTGAACCCATATATAATTAGCATGGGTTGTCTGCTTCAGTATAAAGGAGATCATTAAGATGTGATCAGTCATGCTTAAGGTGTCAACATCAGCTTTTATCACAACCTAATAATCAAGTAATTTTGCAACTGTATCTATATAATTATAACCACACTTATCTCAAAGGATATTCTTCATGTGGTCTAACATTTGTGTGTGCATATATATATATATATATATATATATATATATATGCATACAGCTTTAAGTTGTAAGTAAATTACTTTTTCTTGTCTTTTATTTCACAATGATTTATTACTACTATATATGCTTGTGTTCAGGGGCTCTTCAGATGGATTATTTATAAAGAAATAAGCACTTGTGGAACATTTGTGACAAGTGTTACGGCAGTGTTCTAGTATCGTCACCAGCTGCTACAGAGTAAAGTTGTCGGATGGCTGAGAAGAAAATATTCTCAATATTAAGTCTCAATATTGTGAGTTAAATATTCCTTACTTACTATTTCCTGCATTACATGTTTGCCATTGCATACACTGAGGTATTATTGGTGTGTAACGATTAACAGTTTAGTTTTTGCTGCCATCACTGGTAGGCTGTTTATGTGTAAGAGTGTATAGAACATTGGTCACATGACTCACCTCAGTCAATTTGATTTTGGCTCCAGCCAGAGAAGTGTTTAGAAGTCTTCCAGCTCTAATTCTGCTGGATCAGTTCTGCTAAGCCCTCTACTTTAGCATACACCCTGCGATTGAGAATCATGCCACAAACTGTGAGTTTGCCAACCTGTGTAGGTCCAATGCCGTAGAGTGTTAATTAATTAGACAGTGTACTTAGCTTCACAAGCAACATTACATAAAGTGCGAAAAAAGAATATTAGAGACTTTTAGTCAGTACAACTGCAAAGTGAACTATGACCCAAATTGTATCCATTCAACATGAAGTCTCATAACTTTTACTACAAAGTGACTGATTTGTTTGATTTCTGTACAGAGGACATCAGGAAAGCTGCAGTTGCAGTTCATTTCTATACGATCAAAGAACGCTTTATGGAATATGCCCTCAAAAATAACGGACTCCCTGCCCCTTTTCACGCCAACCTCTCCGCAGCAACTATGCAAGCCAGAAAAGCTCTACAACCTGTAACGCAAGCTTTACGCGCAGCCAAGATAACCTACCGCTGGGGGTTCCCCACTTGCCTACTGATTAAAAAAGGCAAGAAGATTCATCTAGTCCGCTCTCTTTCTGATGGACACTTTCTCCTGGCTTCCTAGAACATCCCTGTTGTTCCCACTGACTCTTCCGGACGCAATTATCTGGTGCAACACCTTCGCAAAGACTGGTCTACAGCCTGAATAAGTGGCGCCTGTTCCTCCATGACCGTTGCTTGTGACTTCGGGCTCCGGCAGATTGGTCGTCCCTCGGCATCAGGATGGACTTTGAACCGCCACTCTGTTTTTCTGGCTCCGATTGGATGAGTCCAATATGTTTATTCTTTTTACTCTTCTTTGCCTTTAATTTTGTTTTCTTTGTTCTCTATTTTACTGTTGCAACTCCATCCTTCAAACGTGTCTCCCCCTTCCTCATTAGACTGTGTATGTGCTGGCTGGGAGGCACACATAGTCGGTTATTAGGTTAGCAAATATAAATTTAAAATGTCTTAATGCTCCTCATAGACGGTCATTTTTGTGGAAAGAGGCCAGAGTACTGTATTGTGATGTTTTATGCATACAGGAGACCCACCTCCTTTCGGGAGACACTTATAGAATAAAGCATACATCTTACCCTCATATATTTCACTCCTCCAATTCTTCTAAAACTAGAGGGGTCTCTATCGCAATTCGTAACACAGTAGCTTTCTCCCTACACAATTGCATCACTGATCCAGCTGGCAGGTTCATTATTCTTCAATGCACAATCAACAGTATACCTCTCACAATATGCTCTATATATTCCCCGAACACGGGACAATTGAGATTTTTAAGATCAGTAACATGTCTATTATGCAAATCCCCATTGGGTTCACATATAATCTGTGGGGACTTTCACATGGTCGCATGTTCATCTACTGACACCACATCTAGCACCAGACTGCCCACGTGCACCTTAGACACTTGGCTTCATTCTGAGGACTTCTATGACATCTGGAGGGTGCATCACCCTGATGAGAGGGACTATACGTTTCTATCGGGGGTTCACAACTCCTACTCACGCATTGATATGTTCCTGGTGGACAGAACTCTGCTATCGAGAAACGTACATTCTTCCATAGAAGAAATGAAGTGGTCAGACCACTCCGCGATTACACTATCGGTCAGGGATGACATATTTTCTCCCTCGGCCCATATGTGGTGATGCTGTCCTTTCCTTCTGTCCCATCAGGAATACTCTCAACGCCTTAGGGACGACATAACAGAATACTTCTCTTTAAATGCTCCCTCTGCGCCAAACCCAATCACACTTTGGAATTGCCACAAAGCGGTAGCAAGGGGTCTCTGCATTAAATACTGTGCCACGCTAAAAAAGATCAGGGACAAACGTATGGAATGCATCCTTTCTCTTTTAAAAGTCGCAGAAACTGAAAATAAGCGAAATCCCTCCCCTATCACTGCGCAGACGGTGAATACCTATCGCAATGACCTTCGTTGCCTCCTACTTAGCAATTATGAAAAATCTCACAGGAAACTTGGGGCCCTCTTTTACTCACAAGATAATAAATCTGGAAAATTGCTTGCCCATAGACTCAAAGCTAGACAACAAAAATCCTGCATCCCCTATCTAATCCATCCAGTCACTGGTACAAAATTATATACCCCCCCTTAGACATAGCCAATGGCTTCTGAACCTTTTATTCCCATCTTTATAATCTGGAACAGTCCTCTCCCCATTCCCCCAAACCACCTTCCCTCTATACAGGATTACCTTTCCAATCTCAACCTTCCCACTCTATCCCCCTCCCAACTGGTAACGCTTAACCAAGAAATCACTCTCCCGGAAATCCCAAAAATCATTCATTCCCTTCCCAAAAACAAAGCTACTGGCCCTGATGGCTTTATCTCCATGTATTACAAAACATTTTCTCCCATCCTCGCTCCCCACCTCTAACCATTCTGTAATTCTCCAACTCATCTAGATTCCCTGCCCAAGGAAAACTTAGAAGCCCTTGTCACTACCCTCCCAAAACCCAGTAAACCCATGGATTCACCCCAAAATTTTCGTCCGATATCACTCCTAAACCAGGACTTGAAAATTTACTCCAAGATCCTTGCTAATAGAATAGCTCCCCTCCTGGCCTCCTTGATTAACCCAGACCAATCGGGTTTCGTCCCCGGTAGGCAAACCTCGGAAAACATCAGGAAGTTGCTACACATACTATACCACATAGAAAAGCACTCCATCCCTGCTTTTCTGCTGGCTTTGGATGCCGAGAAGGCGTTCGGCCTGCTCCGCTGGTCCTTCGCCTTCTCGGTCCTCCGTGCCATGGGGTTCTCTGGCAGCATTCTCTCAGCCATGTCATCATTATATTCTTGCCCCTTGGCACAGGTATTAGCTAATGGTTGCCTGTCCGACTCCTTTGATGTCTCCAATGGTTCCCACCAGGGTTGTCCCCTATCACCATTAATATATATCCTCTCAATCGAACCTCTGGCGCAATATATCCATCGGGATACCTGGGTGTCGGGCATATGGGTGGGTGATAGCTTGCATACCATATCATTATACGCGGACGATGTCATTTTAACCTTGTCCAACCCAGCCCAGTCACTCTCGGCAGTCTTGGGAGCCATAGATAAATTTGGTCATTTGTCATATTATTCGCTCAATAAATCTAAAACCCAAGCCCTACCCCTTAACCTTCCTACCCCTGTGGTTGAATCCATTAGGACTTCCTTCCCATTTGACTGGAGTACCAGTCACTAGACTACCTTGGGATACACTTATCCTACCCACACCACACTTTATACCCTTTGAATTTTTTACCGCTCTTACAGACACTAACTACTGACGCTGACACCTTCCTCAAATATGAAACTTCCTGGGTAGGCAGGGTGGCAGCATTTAAAATGTTCTTATTGCCCAAGCTTTTGTATCATTTTCGGTCACTTCCCGTTTCCCTACTTATTTTTTTCTTTATTAAAGCCCAAATTATATTGAACCGTTTTATTTGGTCGGGAAAAAAGGCTAGGATTTCTTCCACTATTCTCTCCAAATCTAGACTCGTAGGGAAGCTGGGATCCCCAGACATTAAAGCCTATTATATAGCAACCTTAGTCTCCTCTCTCAGACAGTGGTGGCATAATACACTGGACTCCCTGTGGGTAATTATAGAGAATCATTTAGCCCATCCCTAATCCAGCAAAGACCTTCTGCTGCTGCCATTGTGGGACCTCCCCACTCCTGCCATAGATAACCCGATACTCAGACACACCATGCAGGTCTGTCTTCCACTAGAGTAGCAACAAACTGTCTTCCACTGGAGTAGCATCTATAGAAAATATACCTCTATCCCTCATATAACAGATTTTGGCGGCAGGCTCAGGTACATACCCCACCTTTCTTAAAAAATGGCAGCCTTGGCTCCACTCCCCTCACTGCATACCCGTTTGATCTTCTCATACACTCTACCCCCCTTCCCTTGCATAACACCGTATACTGTACTTTACTTATCCCGATATTATAGTTTTCAGATTACTACTACAGGCTAGGGAGAGACTACCCTTTATTTGATATCTCAAATAATGACTGAATGTACACATAACCAGGATGGAATGTATTTCTATTTTGCTTCTTTTATTCTTGTTGTCCATTGGACATGTTCCTTATGTTACGTCTATGGACAGCTTCAGGCCAATTGTTTATGTCCTTGTACTGCTTGTCAAAAATTTTCAATAAAAAACTGTTGAAAGTGAAGAATAAGTAATTTTATTTAATTACATTAAAAGTTAAGACTTATAGCACATTCTGAGCACTTGCTCCCCTACATTTTGTATTTGATTTACCGTATATACTCAAGTATAAGCCGAGTTTTTCAGCACGATTTCTCGTGCTGAAAACACCCCCCTCGGCTTATACTCGAGTGAACTCTCCACCCGCAGTGGTCTTCAACCTGCGGACCTCCAGAGGTTTCAAAACTACAACTCCCAGCAAGCCCGGGCAGCCATCGGCTGTCCGGGCTTGCTGGGAGTTGTAGTTTTGAAACCTCCGGAGGTCCGCAGGTTGAAGACCACTGCGGCCTTCAACATCATCCAGCCCCCTCTCACCCCCTTTAGTTCTGTACAGTACTCACCTCCGCTCGGCGCTGGTCCGGTGCTGCAGGACTGTCCGGTGGGGAGGTCGTCCGGTGGGATAGTGGTTCCGGGCTGCTATCTTCACCGGGGAGGCCTCTTCTAAGCGCTTCGGGCCCGGCCCCAGAATAGTCATGTTGCCTTGACAACGACGCAGAGGTACGTTCATTGCCAATGTACTTCTGCGTCATCGTCAAGGCAATGCCTCTATTCTGGGCCCGAAGCGCGGAGAAGAGGCGCCCCCAGTGAAGATAGCAGCCCGGAACCACTATCCCACTGGACGACCTCCTCACCGGACAGTCCTGCAGCACCGAGCAGAGGTGAGTACTGTACAGAACTAAAGGTCGTGAGAGGGGGCTGGATGATGTCGAAGGCCGCAGTGGTCTTCAACCTGCGGACCTCCGGAGGTTTCAAAACTACAACTCCTAGCAAACCCGGACAGCCGATGGCTGGGGATGATGACAAGGGGATGATGAAGGGGGGTGGGGATGATGACAAGGGGATGATGAAGGGGGGGGTGTGGGATGATGACAAGGGGATGATGACAGGTGATGATGATGAGGGTCTGGATGATTACAGGCGGTGATGATGATGAGGATGTTAATGACGGGGGTCTGGATGATGACAGGGGGGATGATGTATTTCCCACCCTAGGCTTATACTCGAGTCAATAACTTTTCCTGGGATTTTGGGTTGAAATTAGGGGTCTCGGCTTATACTCGGGTCGGCTTATACTCGAGTATATACGGTATGCTGGATGAACATAATTGAAATCTAGGGCTTACATGGAACCCTTAAAATTTCTGCCACGGTGGTTGTTGGTTTCCAGAAAGGCTTAGATTTCATAGAAAAAAATACCAATAATGCTTTTGTAAATATATAGAATTCTTGATTTAATGTAGTCTGATTGTCACTTGCGATCAGGAAAGAAATAGTTCCTTCAATGATAAATTTGCTCATACCTTGTAGGGTTTTTTTTTTTTTTTTGCCTCCTTTCGATCAATATGTGGAAACAGTTCTAAAATAAATCCATCCCCTTCTCTTTGTCCAAATCCTTACCCTTTACTTGATTAAACATGATGAACATGAAGTATGCAACATCAGTACAATGCTAAAAGGGTAAATATAAGTGCATATCATTAGAAAAAAAGATCTTATTTTGAACTCCTTAGAATTAATTGCAGGAAAAGCGCCAATTATGGGTTATTTCCAGTCTCCAATATAAAGAATGATTCACCACATAGTACTAAGATTGGAAAGTACAGGTCAACAATCATAAACTTGTAATTTTATCCAGTCGTGGTTCACAGAGACTTTCTGTTTTCCATCGCAGACTAAGGATTCCTCTCCAGAGAATTGTGACTGAAAATATTTTAGGTTAGAAAGATTAGCTATATAGATTTACAGCATGATACCATGGATTGTAATCCCGTAGGGGCAATTTTGGTCAGGTGTGAAAAAAATTATTTAATATCACAAACTGCACAAAAAAAATATATTACATTAAGCATTATGACTTGTTTCAGTGTGCTCTGAATATTTACTCTAACATACTTATTTACCTTCATGCCTTGAATTCTAATAAGGCTTAAAAGTACCTGCAGTTAGAGAAATAAAATGTTATCAATAAGAACTGCACTGGACACACTTGATAAAATTATATAAAAGTTGGTAATTTATATGTAACAATAGGGGTATATCTTTTTTTTATTCTGCCTGAAACAAACATCTAAATAGTGCTCCCATCCTCTTTATATGTTGTGAGTGGGAGGATATGTTTTGGAAATGTTTAAGGCTAGGTTTTTTCTGGCATTTTTGTCCAAAGAAGTGTTTGGTTTTTGTCCAAAGAAGTGTATGCAGAATGAAAGGTAGTACAGTGGTCCCTCAATATACAATGGTAATTCGTTCCAAACGAGCCATCATTTGTCGAATCCAGATTTGTCCAGATGGTGTCCCCGGGCCTCCGCTGGGCTTTCCTGGTCTTCTCCGGTCCTCTGCTGGGCTCTCCTGGTTTTCTACGGTCCTCCGCTTTTTTCCGCAAGACCTTACTGGGCCTACGTAGCAACATCATTACGTCGCTGTGTACGCTGTTCCTATTGGATGATGGGACGGCGTACGCAGCTTCGTATTGACGTCACCGGAGAGGGCCGAGAAGACACCGGAGGACCAGCGCTGGACCCAAAGTGCACCCCGGGGCATCGTGGAGGGGTAAGTAATACTTACCGCACCACACGGGGAACATTAAGCTGCTATCCGGCAGCAACCTAAGCATTTTGCGCTGCCGGATAGCACTTAATGGGAACTATAAAAATATATCATTAATTAAGCCGTACGGTCAATGGCGTACGCGCAAAAAAATTCCAAAGTCCAAAAAAGCGTATTTTGGTCACTTTTTATGACATTAAAAAATGAATAAGAAGTGATCAAAAAATCCGATCAAAACAAAAATCATACCGATAAAAACTTCAGATCACGGCGCAAAAAATGAGTCCTCATACCGCCCCGTACGTGGAAAAATAAAAAAGTTATAGGGGTCAGAAGATGACATTTTTAAACGTATAAATTTTCCTGCATGTAGTTATGATTTTTTCCAGAAGTGCGACAAAATCAAACCTATATAAGTAGGGTATCATTTTAACCATATGGACCTACAGAATAATGATAAGGTGTAATTTTTACCGAAATATGCACTGCATAAAAACGGAAGCCCCCAAAAGTTACAAAATGGCGTTTTTTTTCGATTTTGTCGCACAATGATTTTGTTTCCGTTTTGCCGTGCATTTTTGGGTAAAATGACTAATGTCACTGCAAAGTAGAATTGGCGACGCAAAAAATAAGCCATAATATGGATTTTTAGGTGGAAAATTGAAAGGGTTATGATTTTTAAAAGGTAAGGAGGAAAAAACGAAAGTGCAAAAACGGAAAAACCCTGAGTCCTTAAGGGGTTAAGCAGGACAAAGTGAGATGCGAAAGAGAATCTAGTACAGGTTATAAGAAATTTTGATAATGAGATAAGAGGCTCAAATCCACATTGAGTCCCCTGTTTTTCGAGTCAAAAAAATAGTATAATTTTGGCTTCAAATGTCTTTCTCTCTTGTGTGTTTTTGAAATTCTCCCTCAGTATCCTGATTGTAAGGTCATGTATGGAGTGGCCTGTTTGGGTAAAAGGATGTCCAACTGGGGTGCAGTAGTCATTTTCTTTACTCCCCTTTTTTCTCATCCTTATCTATTTAATCTGTGTTCCCATAACAGGACAATTTATGGCCCATCTTAGTGTGAATTCTCCACATCTATTGTCTTAACCCCTGCATATTTGTGAGATGTAACCTGTGTCTTCTACATGTGAGCTTAGATTTGCTTTGGACTTGATAAAGGGAGGAATCCCAAAAGCTTGTCTCTACAAAATTCTGTTAGTCCAATAAAAAAAGGTATTACAAGATACTGCAACATTTTATGATTTGCACCAAAATGAAAGGGAAACATAAAGGGACAACTTATACTTTTTTTTCCCCTACTGGATCCACTTCTGGCTTTGGCGCAAAAACTGCAGTGAAAGTAAAAAAAAATCCTGAAAAAACCTGTGTAGAAATCTAACAGCTGTATAAATTGAAAAGAAATGTTGATCACATGCTGTATACAAATTTAGTGTATTACTTACCTTCAGATAAATTTCATTCTTATCTGTCAGTACTTATTAACGCCTTAAGGACTGGGACATTTTTCCACTTTCATTTTTTCCTCCTCACCTTCGAAAAATCATCACACTTTCAATTTTCCACCTACAGACCCATATGAGGGCTTTTTTTTTTTTTTGCGCCACCAATTTTACTTTGTAATGACATCAATCATTTCACTACAAAATCTACAATGAAACCAGAACGAAAATATTTGTGGGGCAAAATTGAAAAAAACTTTTGGGGGCTTTCGATTCTATGCAGTGCACTTAAAAAGTACACCTTATCTTTATTCTGTAGGTCCTTACGGTCAGAAGGATACCAAATTTATATAGATTTTATTATATTTTAATACTTAATTTTTTTTTTAACTACATGCACCAAAATTTGTATGTTAAAAATTGTCATCTTCTGATGCCTATAACTTTTTTATTTTTTCACATAAGGACTGATTTTTTGCACCGTAATCTGTAGTTTTTATTGGGACCACTTTTGTTTTGATGGGACTTTTTGATCGCTTTTTATACATTTTTGTGGGGTATACAAAGTAACCAAAAATACGCAATTTTGGACTTTGGAATTTTTTCAAGTTTAAGCCATTCATCGTGTGGGTTAATTGACATATTTTTATAGGTCGGACATTTATGCATGCGGCAATACCACCTATGTTTATGTTTATTTTTGTTTACATATTTTAATTTTTTTTAAATGGGAAAAGGGGGGGTGATTCAAACTTTTTTTAGGGACGTGGTTAAATCACATTTATTTACTTTTTTTTTTACAACATAGGGGACTATTACATGCACTCTTCTGACTGCATACACTAGGGATGAGCGAATCGAATCTGATAAATCCGAATTTGTTATGAATTTTCGGAAAAGTTTAATTTGTAACGAATGCGAATATCACCTCTATTCTATCGCGCGAATCGCTTCATTAAACTTCATTTAGTGCAGTCCAGGCTCCAGGGCCCGGGCATCTAAAATGGCGGATCCACATGTGAGGAAATGGGGCAAGGAATCCTGGGAAGGCAGGAACAAGAGTCGGCGGGATGACCTTGAATCACATGCATCAGCAGCCAGCCACCCCTGTGATGTCACAGCCCTATATAATCGTCAGCCATATTGCAGCCACTCACATCAGCTTTCTATTGCAGAGAGAGAGGGACAGAGAGCAGTGTGTTGCACAGAAAGCTTTTTTTACAGCAGCGATTCACCTCAAGCCCATATCTAGCCTAAAAGCACTGATAGGGAAGGGAGAGAGTTTGAAAGAGAAAGTGCAATTGTGGGTGTATTACAGCAGTGATTCAAGCAAATAGTAGCTAGCCAGTTAGGGTGAGCAGAGCACTAAAAGCGTATTGTCCTCTATTAAGTGTAACCTGTGGGTGGATCTAAGTGCTGTACCATTTTGTTTCTGTTAAAGTCTCAAGGGTCTAGTTACTGTGAAAGATCAGCCAAAAATATACACGTACTGGTGTTGTAGACAAATACTGTTTTAAGCATACTGGAGCGCACTGTACTTCCCTCATAAGTGCATACCACATACGTACATCTAAGTGGTGTACCATTTTGTTCCTGTTAAAGTCTCAAGGTCCTAGATACTGTGAAAGGCCAGCCAAAAGTACACACCTGCTGGTGTTGTAGACAAATACTGTTTTAAAGGGGTACTCCCGTGGAAAACTTTTTTTTTTTTTAAATCAACTGGTGCTAGAAAGTTAAACAGATTTGTTAATCACTTCAATTAAAAAAATCTTAATCCTTCAAGTACTTTTTAGGGGCTGTATACTAAAGGGAAATCCAAAAAAGAAATGCATTTACTCTGATGTCATGACCACAGTGCTCTCTGCTGACCTCTGCTGTCCATTTTAGGAACTGTCCAGAGCAGGAGAAAATCCCCATCTGGACAGTTCCTAAAATGGACAGCAGAGGTCAGCAGAGAGTACTGTGGTCATGACATCAGAGGACATGGATTTCTTTTTTGGATTTCTCTTTAATATACAGCCCCTAAAAAGTACTGAAAGGATTACGATTTTTTAATAGAAGTGATTTATAAATCTGTTTAAGTTTCTGGCACCAGTTGATTTAAAAAAAAAAAAGTTTTCCACGGGAGTACACCTTTAACCCCTTCATGACCCAGCCCATTTTCACCTTCATGACCTGGGCATTTTTTGAAAATCTGACCACTGTCACTTTAAACATTAATAACTTTGGAATGCTTTTACTTATCATTCTGATTCCGAGATTGTTTTTTCGTGACATATTCTACTTTATGTTATCGGTAAAATTTCACTGATATTTGTATCCTTTCTTGGTAAAAAATCTAAAAATTTCATGAAAATTTTGAAAATTTTGCATTTTTCTAACTTTGAAAGTCTCTGCTTGAAAGGAAAATGGATATTCCAAATAAATTACATATTGATTCACATATACAATATGTCTACTTTGTGTTTGCATTAAAAAATTGACAAGTTTTTACTTTTGGAAGACATCAGAGGGCTTCAAAGTTCCGCAGCAATTTTCCAATTTTTCTCAAAATTTTCAAAATCGTAATTTTTCAGGGCCCAGTTCAGGTTGGAAGTGGATTTTAAGGATCTTCATATTAGAAATACCCCATAAATGACCCCATTATAAAAACTGCACCCCCAAAGTATTCAAAATGACATTCAGTAAGTGTTTTAACCCTTTAAGTGTTTCACAGGAATAGCAGCAAAGTGAAGGAGAAAATTCTAAATCTTCATTTTTTACACTCGCATTTTCTTGTAGACCCAATTTTTGGATTTTTACAAGGGGTAAAAGGAGAGAAATCACCCTAAAATTGGTAACCCAATTTCTCTTGAGTAAGGAAATACCTCATATGCGTATGTAAAGTGTTCGGCGGGCGCAGTAGAGGGCTCAGAAGGGAAGGAGCGACAATGGGATTTTGGAGAGTACGTTTTTCTGAAAGGGTTTTTGGGGGGCATGTCCCATTTAGGAAGCCCCTATGGTGCCAGAACAGTGGACCCCCCCCACATGTGACCCCATTTTGGAAACTATACCCCTCATGGAATTTAATAAGGGGTGCAGTGAGCATTTACACCCCACTGGCGTTTGACAGATATTTGAAACAGTGGACTGTGCAAATCAAAAATTTTATTTTTCATTTTCACAGACCACTGTTCCAAAAATCTGTCATACACCAGTGGGGTGTAAATGCTCACTGCACCCCTTATTACATTCCGTGAGGGGTGTAGTTTCCAAAATGGGGTCACATGTGGATATTTATTGTTTTGCGTTTGTCAGAACTGCTGTAACAATCAGCCACCCCTGTGCAAATCGCCTCAAATGTACATGGTGCACTCTCCCTTCTGGGCCTTGTTGTGCGCCCCCAGAGCACTTTGCGTCCACATATGGGGTATCTCTGTACTCGGGAGAAATTGCGTTACAAATTTAGAGGGTCTTTTTTCCCTTTTACCTCTTGTGAAAATGAAAAGTATAGGGCAACACCAGCATGTCAGTGTAAAAAATTTATTTTTTTACACTAACATGCTGGTGTAGACCCCAACTTCACCTTTTCATAAGGGGTTAAAGAAGAAAAAAAAAAAAATTTGTAAGGCAATTTCTCCCGAGTACAGTGATACCCCATATGTGTCCCAAAACTGTTGCCCTGAAATACGACAGGGCTCCAAAGTGAGAGAGCGCCATGCGCATTTGAGGCCTGAATTAGGGATTTGCATAGGGGTGGACATAGGGGTATTCTACGCCAGTGATTCCCAAACAGGGTGCCTCCAGCTGTTGCAAAACTCCCAGCATGCCTGGACAGTCAATGGCTGTCCGGCAATACTGGGAGATATTATTTTGCAACAGCTGGAAGCTCCGTTTTGGAAACAGTAGCGTACCAGACGTTTTTCATTTTTTGGGGGGAGGGGGGCTGTGTAGGGGTATGTGTATATGTAGTGTTTTTTACTTTTTATTTTAGGTTAGTGTCAGTGTAGTGTAGTGTTTTTAGGGTACAGTCACATGGGCAGAGGTTCACAGAAAGTTTGCCGCTGGAAGTTTGAGCTGCAGCGCAAAATTTGCGCCATCTCAAACTTGCAGCACTCACTGTAAACCTCCGCCCATGTGAGTGTACCCTGTACATTCACATTGGGGGGAGGGGGCAAACATCCAGCTGTTGCAAACTCAGAGCATGCCCTTTGGCTGTCCGTGCATGCTGGGAGTTGTAGTTTTGCAACAGCTGGAGGAACACTGGTTTGGAAACACTAAGTTAAGTAATAAACTTTCAAGTGTTTTGCAACCAAACTTAGTGTTTCCAAACCAGTGTGCCTCCAGCTGTTGCAAAACTACAACTCCCAGCATGCATGGTCTGTCAGTGCATGCTGGGAGTTATAGTTTTGCAACAATTGCAACAGCTGGAGGCACTGAGGTAGGAAACGGACAATGTTTCCCAACTAGTGTGCCTCCAGTTGTTGCAAAACTACAACTCCCAGCATGCCCAGACTGCCAAGGCATGCTGGAAGTTGTAGTTCGGCAATATCTGAAGGATCAGATGTTGCCGAACTACAACTCCCAGCATGCCTGGACAGACTGAGCATGCAGAGATTTGTAGTTTTGCAACATCTGGAAGAGCACAGATTGGAGACCATTATACAGTGGTCTCCAAACTGTGGACCTCCAGATGTTGCAAAACTACAACTCCCAGCATGCCCAGAAAGCCAAAGGCTGTCTGGGCATGCTGGGAGTTGCAGTTTTGAAACTCTCAGAGGCAGCAGTGAGATCGCTTTACGGCGATCTCACTGCTGCCAATGAAGATGCCGCACTGCTGCCGGAAACTCACCTCCGGGACGCAGCGCAGCCGGGACCGCACGGAGGACGCCGGGACCGCTCGGGACACCGCTCCGACGGGTAAGTGACGCCGGGGGACGGGTCAGGGACACTTAGCAGAGCGGTGTGTGTCCCGATCCCCGTGATCGGAACTCACACACCGCGCTGCTAAGTATTTTCATAGCGAAACGCTGCTATCAGCTAGTCAGATTTGACCAGCTGATAGCAGCGATCGCTGGGGGGGTGGGGGACGAAACCCCCCGTGGTCGCACGGTAAGATGGCTGGCTATCAGTGATAGCCACCATCTTTCCGGGCGCTGCGGGATGCCGCGAGTAGCGGCAGTAATGTCCATGACGTACCTGTATGTCATGGGTCGGGAACACCTTGCCACCCATGATGTACAGGTATGTCATAGGTCGGGAAGGGGTTAAGCATACTGGAGCGCATTGTACTCCCCTCATAAGTGCATACCACATACGTACATCTAAGTGGTGTATTTGTTCCTGTTAAAGTCTTAAGGACCTAGTTACTGTGAAAGGCCAGCCAAAAGTATACACCTGCTGTTGATGTAGACAAATACTGTTTTAAGCGTACTGGAGCGCATTGCACTCCCCTCATAAGTGCATACAACATACATACATCTACTTGGTGTACCATTTTGTTCCTGTTAAAGTCTTAAGGGCCTAGATACTGTGAAAGGCCAGCCAAAAGTACACACCTGTTGCTGTTCTAGAAAAATACTGTGGTAGAGCGTATTTTACTCCCCTCATATACACACTAAATATGTCAGGCAGAGAAGTGCCAGGACGTGCACAGAGGAGTGGCAGAGGCCTAAATTCATCAGGCACAGGCAGAGGTTGCAGCAGACTAGCGGTGAGTGGCAGCAGGAGTCGCAGCGAGAGGCCTGAGCTCCTGGTATCAGCTAGCGGTTGTTTCTCAACCAGTAACACATCAGCTGTCATTGACTGGTTAACTCGGTCATGCACTTCATCACAAGTGGCATCAGACACCTCAGTCAACAGTCGGTGGGTTCCTCAGACACAACTATCAGTTGGCATGGCCCGGGAGCAGTCTCTGTCCTCCAATTGCCTCTGTCCCATGCTGTTCCCTCCCCCATAGAAGTATCCTATGCTGTGGGTTCAGCTCCACTTTTTAGTCAGGACGATCTACTAGAGGACAGTCAGCAGCTAATGCTCAGCCAAGAAGTGGATGAGACATCTCCCGTTTCCTTCGCTACGCGGGCAAGTAGTGATGAGGAGAGTGGCGTGGTTGGTGGTATTGGGAGTGTTCAGGCTCCTGAAGCACACACTGTTGAGGAACCTGAGGAGGACATCAGTGACGTGCTGACACAACTCGATGATGATGAAGCAGATCGCACTTGGGATCCGGGTGCAGAAGGGGCTTCAACATCATCAGGAAAATAGGGTGGCAGGTTGCCTGTGAGGCAGCAGTTGAGCCAGCAAGGTGGTAGCATGGTTGGAAGTCAGTATGGTGGCAGCAGTGGGAAGTCTGGAGCCTGACGGGCCCAGGGTAGACCACCTGCTTCGCGGCAGCCTACCTGCCAGGGGTCAGTGAAGTCGACGGCAATAGCAGTCAGTCAGTGCAGACTGTTGGGGGTAAAATCAGCTACTCTGCGGTGTGCCATTTTTTTCATCAAGTATCCGGAGGATGTTTACATGGCCACATGCAATTTAAAAAAAATATCTTTATCCCCTTAAGGACTCAGCGTTTTTCCGTTTTTGCATTTAAATTTTTTCCTCATCACCTTCTAAAAATCATAACGCTTTCAATTTTTCACATAAAATTCCATATGATGATTTATTTTTGGGGCCACCAATTCTACTTTGCAGTGACATTAGTCATTTTACCCAATAATCCACGGCGAAAAAATTCATTGTGCGACAAAATTGAAGAAAACATTTCATTTTGTAACTTTTGGGGGGCTTCCGTTTCTACGCAGTGCATTTTTCTGTAAAAATGACACCTTATCTTTATTCTGTAGGTCCATAAGTTTAAAATGATACCCTACTTATATAGGTTTGATTTTGTCGTACTTCTGAAATAAATCATAACTACATGCAGGAAAATGTATGCGTTAAAAAATTCTCATCTTCTGACCCCTATAACTTTTTTATTTTTCTGCGTACGGACCGGTATGAGGGCTAATTTTTTGCACCGTGTTCTGAAGTTTTTATCGGTACCATTTTTGTATTGATCGGACTTTTTGATCACTTTATATTCAATTTATCATTATATAAAAAGTGACCAAAAAAACATGTTATTTTGGACTTGGACATGGGAAAGGGGGGTGATTCAAACTTTTATTAGGAAAGGGGTTAAATGACCTTTATTTACTTTTTTTTCACTCTTTGTTGCAGTGTTATAGCTCCAATAGGGGGCTATAACACTGCACACACTGATCTTTTACACTGATATCTGCAAAGCCATGGTTTGCATGGATCAGCGTTATAGGGGGTTGATTGCTCAAGCCTGTAGCTCAGGCTTGGAGCAATCGAACGCCGATCGGACGTGACGGAGCAAGGTAAGGGGACCACCGCTCACGTCCTAGCTGATCGGGACATCGCTATTTTATCGCAATAGTCCCGATCAGCCCGACTGAGCTGCCGGGAAGCTTTCCCTTTCGTTTTAGATGCGGCGATCCACTTTGATTGCCGCATGTAAAGGGTTAATAGTGCGCGGCACAATAATCGGGACCGACCGAGTATGATCCGGTCACGGCCCGGGCGCAGGGCATACAGGTACGCCCTGCTTCCTTAAGAGGTTAATCTTTTCAATTGTGTGGCCCTTTGGTCTGGTCAGGCTGCCACCACCTCCAGGCTGTATCATTCTGTCACCATTTGGTCTCCTCTTGCTGCTGCCACCTCCAGGCTTGGTCTTTCTGCCACATTTTGGTCTGAAAAAAATCTTGATGGAAATAGTAGTTTTAAAGGATAGCTCAGATAAAGTGCACACAACAAAGACATAGAACACACAGGACAGAAGAGACTATTGTATATATCTGACAACAAAACCAGTAAAACTCACTAAGCATTAAAACTAGAGAAACTTCCAACACCATAATCTAAAACCACCATGAGATAGCTTGAACAAGACATAGATACCGCATGGAAGCAGAGCACTAACAATATCAGTAAAACATAAAAACATAGATTGTATTGGCAGATAAGAACCATTTGGCCAATCTGGCCTGCCCAATATTCTAAATACTATTACTAGTCATCAAATGTAGAGAAATGAGAATACAAAACACTGGTCCGTTGGTATAGACAATGGATTGTACAAAACAGACCAGTGTTTTGTGTTTCCATTTCTCCACATTTTATGTATTTTTAGTAAAATGTGTTTCATTTTACTAAAAAAATTCTATATTTATCATATTTAGTTCAATTTTTGGAACTTTAAACAGACTGAACCAGACTGGACATGACTGAGACACAAGAAAGCTTGCAGCAGCAAGCAATCATTCAAGCAATATGATCAGTATTGACAATCAACAAAGATATCCATTACACATGAAACAAACTATGGCATCACATTAAACAAAACACAGCAAAAACCCAGCATGGATCCATTACTCTAGCAAAAACTAAAACTGTTGCAACCAAGTGAATAAACATGAAAGCTTAAAAGATGACATGGCAGAACAATTTATTTTATGCGTGATGTTATGATATTGTTTTGAATTGATATCGTAAGCAATTGTAATCCTTGACTAAACTAGAGGGAAGGTTTGGGGAAGACACATCTCTATGTTACTATTAATTTATCTACACCTTTAATCATTACTAACTCTGCTGATTCTTTAGTTTCCTGTCATTAGGTGGTGAAGGCTTATATGAATTCTAGTTACATCCCTTTAGGTATCTATGGTCTTTTTGCATCAAGCAACTAAAAAGGCTAGGTGTACGTCTGTTGCCATGTAGCTTCTCTATGGCATTTTAATATATTCTAACTTAGATAAACCTGTTCTGGAACTTTCCTGGTTAGGGGCTGTTAGGAACAAGCCTAATTGGTTCATACATCCCTTTTGATAAACTTACACATTTTCTGTTGGTGGTAGTAGTTTTTATCGATCTAGAAAAGGTAAAAGCAATTATATTTTTGGCAGAAGTAGATTAATCTTATAAATCTCTAGTCCAATATAACTCAATATTTTTCAATTTCAACTCATTTAACTTCTCCAATTTAACTAGTCCAATTTAACTCACCCCTTTTCTTGTACCATACAATTGTAAATGTTATGTGGGATTTATGACACGCTAACGTCATAAAATATAAAGTACAAAGGCATTAGCTGGAATTGAGATTACTGGAAGACATCAGCTCAGAAGAAGAAACATAACCTGAATACACTGCATGAATCCTTGCTGTATCCCTTAGCAACATGCATTTTAACCAATAAAGAAGTTCCTTTGCATGAGAGTCTGCGCTGGATATCCCTTTCTTTGTCCATAACCTGAATACGTACACAAACAGGCAAGAAATCATCGTAAAGAAAAAAAAAAGAAAAAGAATAACCATCACATTGTCCTAAAGCAAACTTTAGCTTTGTATTTCTTTAAAGATTTCTCTACAGCAAAATCTATTTTATTGAAGAATCATTTGTTTACTAGTAGTTGCTAGAATAATAGCGTAACCTTTAAGTTTTATGACTTGAGGTCCACTTTTTTTGCATTAGCTCAGCCTTGACATCTGGCACTGACAATGTGTTTACATGTCAGAATTTTTGTTCCAGATTACACATTGGAATGCGGCACAGAGATTCTGCTGCAGCAGAGTCCTGTTGAATTCAGTGTGCTCTGTGCACACTGCAGAATTTCTGTGTCAGATGTTTCCAGCACAGAAATTCCATTTTTCATGTCTGCACAATGAATTAACGCAGTCATTCTTTATGCAGAGTCTGCATGGAATACATAGCTGTCTATGAGATGGCACATTTATGTACGGACCTAGTGCCGGCAGGGGCCCCGCAGCTTGCGGAATGTCCTTCGTGAGAACATAGCCTAACTCGTATCATCTCCGTCCAACTTATCACCAAACATGTAGGTCAAAGCCCTTATATATATGTATAAGAGGGCCAGCTCCATAGCAAACATGGGTTTTGCCACGCATGCTGCCATTCTTGATTCCTAACTATGCAGTGCCTCTTGAGAGGAGATTGGCAAAGAGACTAGAACATAAAATGACTGGGCCTACTTTCCAAAAAAAAAAAATCAAAACCCTGGAACACAAGCAGAATAGACTTTGAAATCTATTTGCTGCTTTAACCTCTGGATGTAACAATATAGAAGTTATTTGCTAAAATTCAGCCAAGGCCTTTAAAAAAGTTTAATGAAATTCTGCATATCTAAATTACAGATGATAACATAACTATTGAAATCCACTCTGATACATTGCTCATGATATTAAAGCTGTTATTTTGAATGATTTACAAATAACGATTGATCATAAAGTGTTCATAATAAAGGAACATTTAAAAGGTAAGACACAACCTTGATCCTCAGCTTCTTGGCAGCAGTATTGTGCGTAATACAACAGTTTTACGAGTGTGTAGACCTGAGTAGAAATAAATTATTGCTGTTCAAGTGTGACTCCTTGAGACCTTGCAATCCCATAAATCTTGATGTAGCGTCAGAATAAAATTATTGCACATATATAATAATACATAAGGAATTAAATTTTTTTTTGTACAACAGTTAACACTAAATCTAATACTTTCTGGATTTTTCATTAATAAACAATAATTTTTCAACAAAATGGATAAGTATCTAAATATTTGTGTGTGTCATCCATCAAAAAATGTATAAGTTATGAATAAGAGGTAGGGTCATTGGGGGACATTTATAAAATCTGCTTATGTATGTTTTTTTTTTAGTTGTTTTATTTTGCTTAATATTTTGCTTATGCGTAACAAATTTATTAAGAAGTCACACGGCCTTTATAAATTTGTTGCACGTAATCAAATCAGCTGCTTTTCTCCATTGTTTTCAATTTTGAGATTTTGTTCATGTAAGCAAAATCTTTAAGCCAGGGTCACACGGCCTTTATAAATTTGTTGCACGTAATCAAATCAGCTGCTTTTCTCCATTGTTTTCAATTTTGAGATTTTGTTCATGGAAGCAAAATTTGTAAGCCAGGGTTGAGCTGGAGTAAATATATGGCATTTTTTGATGGCGTGCAACTTTTTTGCGACAGTCGCACATTATAAATCTCTGACCACTGCAATTCATTTTTTTAAATCTGCCAAACAGAATTTGCTTGCTTTTCTCGCTTGGCCAGTCAAAAGTCAGAAAGGAAAGTGCCTAGTCGCATGTGCGACATTTGAGAGACAAATATAAGCGAAAAAATCTACTAAATGCTTTTATAAATGTCTCCCATTGTTCCTTAACACCTTAACAACGCAGGACATAAATGTACGTCCTGGTGACGTGGTACTTAACCAACCAGGACGTACATTTATGTCCTGAGCATAACCGCGGGCATCGGAGCGATGCCGGCATCATGCGCGGCAGGTCCCGGCTGTGGATCGCAGCCAGGGACCAGCCGGTAATGGTGGACACCCGCGATCCCGCAAATGTCCACCATTAACCCCTCAGATGCCGTGATCAATACAGATCACGGCATCTGCAGCATCGCGATCACTTAACAGGACGATCGGATCGCCCGCAGCGCTGCCGCGGCGATCCGATCATTCTGCACGGCAGACGGAAGTCCCCTCACCTGCCTCCGCTGTCTTCCGGGAGTCTTCTGCTCTGATCTGCCTTCTCGCAAATCAGAGCAGAAGATGACCGATAACCCTGATCAGTGCTGTGTCCTATACATAGCACTAAACAGGATTAGCAATTGAATGGTTGCCATAAATAGTCCCCTATGGGGACTATAAGAGTGTGAAAATAAAAGTAAAAAAAGTAAAAAAATCAAGTAAAAAAAATGTGAAAAACCCCCTCCCCCAATAAAAACGTAAATTGTCCCATTTTCCCTATTTTACCCCCAAAAAGTGTAAAAAAAATTATTTTATATACATATTTGGTATTGCCACGTGCGTAAATATCCGTACTATTAAAATAAAATGTAAATGATACCATACGGTGAAAGGCGTGAACGTAAAAAAAAAGTCCAAAATAGCTGCTTTTTTATAACATTTTATTCCCAAAAAAATTAATAGAAAATTTAATAAAAGTTTTGTATAAGCAAATATGGTATTAATAAAAAGTACAGATCACGGCGCAAAAAATGAGCCCTCATACCACCGCTTATACGGAAAAATGAAAAAGTTATAGGTCTAGGGGGGGATTTTAAACGTACTAATTTGGTTAAAAAATTTGCGGTGCAACAGTAATAGAAAAGTGTATAATCATGGGTATCATTTTAATCGTATTGACCCAGAGAATAAAGAACACACGTCATTTTTACCATAAATTGTACGGCGTGAAAACAAAACCTTCCAAAATTTGCAAAATTGCGGTTTTCTTTTTAATTTTCCCACACAAATAGTATTTTTTTGGTTGCGCCATACATTTAATGGTAAAGTGAGTGATGGTATTACAATGGACAACTGGTCATGCAAAAAACAAGCCCTCATACTAGTCTGTGGATGAAAATATAAAAGAGTTATGATTTTTTGAAGGGGAGGAGGAAAAAACGAAAGTGTAAAAATAAAATTGTCCTCAAGGTCCAAATGGGCTGAGGGTTAAAGGGGTATTCAAGGAAAAAACGTTTTTTCATATATATCAACTGGCTCCAGAAAGTTAAACTGATTTGTAAATTACTTCTATTAAAAAATCTTAATCCTTTCAGTACTTATGAGCTTCTGAAGTTAAGGTTGTTTGTTTCTGTCTAAATCCTCTCTGATGACACCTGTCTCGGGAAGCACCCAGTTTAGAAGAGGTTTGCTATGGGGATTTGCCTCTAAACTGGGCGTTTCCCGAGACAGGTGTCATCAGAGAGGATTTAGACAGAAAAAGAACAACCTTAACTTCAGAAGCTCATAAGTACTGAAAGGATTAAGATTTTTTAATTTTTTTTCTGGAGCCAGTTGATATATAAAAAAAAGTTTTTTCCTGGATAACCCCTTTAATGGGGTTTTCCCTACGCCAGTAGTAATCACAAGACTGTCACATATTACATGTTGGGTCATCATAACTCCCATTGATTTCAGTGCAGCATCAATAAAAATGTATTAACTAATGGTTTCAGCCACCTTTTGTGTTCACTCAATTTTATTTATACATTTATTTATATATTTTTTTTTTAGATATGTGATCACAGATTGTAGCATAAAACCAAGCAGGTAGGTTCTAAAAAGGAGGAGCGAATTGTAGCTAAATACAACACTGATGCTCCAAATATCTAGCACCAGGAAGTCCAGCCTGAATTGCACCACACATAGAGAGACCCACACCCCCCCCCCCCCCCCCCACACTTCATGGTAGGTAGCTAAAGGTCATATTTGGTGCATATATCAGATTAGCAGTAAATACATATTCCAAAGTAGTAGCAATAGTAGAAATAAAAATAAGCTGTAGAACTCATATCTCAGCCAACTTCCTTTGCTGAATGCAGATGTAACGCTTAGGCAACAATTGTTTTGCTTTAACCCCTTAAGGACGCAGGACGTAAATGTACGTCCTGGTGAGGTGGTACTTAACGCACCAGGACGTACATTTACGTCCTAAGCATAACCGCGGGCATCGGAGCGATGCCCGTGTCATGCGCGGCTGATCCCGGCTGCTGATCGCAGCCAGGGACCCGCCGGCAATGGCTGCTGCGGGGATCCGATCATTCATAACGCCGCACGGAGGTCCCCTCACCTTCCTCCGTGCGGCTCCCGGCGTCTCCTGCTCTGGTCTGTGATCGAGCAGACCAGAGCAGGAGATGACCGATAATACTGATCTGTTCTATGTCCTATACATAGAACAGATCAGTATTAGCAATCATGGTATTGCTATGAATAGTCCCATATGGGGACTATTCAAGTGTAAAAAAAAATGTAAAAAAATGTAAAAGTAAAAGTAAAAAAAAAGTGAAAAATCCCCTCCCCCAATAAAAAAGTAAAACGTCCGTTTTTTCCTATTTTACCCCCAAAAAGCGTAAAAAACATTTTTTATAGACATATTTGGTATCGCCGCGTGCGTAAATGTCCGAACTATTAAAATAAAATGTTAATGATCCCGTACGGTGAACGGCGTGAACGAAAAAAAATTAAAAAAGTCCAAAATTCCTACTTTTTTAATACATTTTATTAAAAAAAAAATTATAAAAAATGTATTAAAAGTTTTTTATATACAAATGTGGTATCAAAAAAAAGTACAGATCATGGCGCAAAAAATGAGCCCCCATACCGCCGCTTATACGGAAAAATAAAAAAGTTATAGGTCATCAAAATAAAGGGATTATAAACGTACTAATTTGGTTAAAAAGTTTGTGATTTTTTTTAAGCGCAACAATAATATAAAAGTATATAATAATGGGTATCATTTTAATCGTATTGACCCTCAGAATAAAGAACACACGTCATTTTTACCAGAAATTGTACGGCGTGAAAACAAAACCTTCCAAAATTAGCAAAATTGCGTTTTTCGTTTTAATTTCCCCACAAAAATAGTGTTTTTTGGTTGCGCCATACATTTTATGATATAATGAGTGATGTCATTACAAAGGACAACTGGTCGCGCAAAAAACAAGCCCTCATACTAGTCTGTGGATGAAAATATAAAAGAGTTATGATTTTTAGAAGGCGAGGAGGAAAAAATGAAAACGTAAAAATTAAATTGTCTGAGTCCTTAAGGCCAAAATGGGCTGAGTCCTTAAGGGGTTAATAACTTTTTAACAGTGAAAAAGCTACTGAAGCAAAACAATTGTTGCCTGAACATTACATCTGCATTCAGTAAAGGAAGTTGGGTGAGATACTGCAGCGTCTTTTCATCTCTACTGAGTACTAGATATGAAAAATAATGGATCTAAATAGCCAACATAGAGTTCCTCAGCATAAACGGGCTATAAATCAGATGACCAGTTTAAGGGCTATTGCTATCTAAGTGACTCTGTGGTTGGTGATTGCCAGGAGAATGTTACCTGCTTGTTTGTCTGCATGGCATCGACTGCAAAAGTAAAGATAATACCAAAGTGTTGTTTTTAAAGGTTGCCTAAGCCGCTTAGTTCCACTGAGCGGAAACCTTAATGCTTCCACATACCAAGATGTTTTAGATAATTGTAGGCTCCCTTCCTTGTAGGAATAGTAAAGAAAGGAAGACTTTGAGGCAAAGAGGCATTTTTGTTCCAGTATGAGTGTGCCCTAGTGCACAAAGCACATGGTTGGGTGCATTTGATGTGAAAGAACTTGACCAGCTTACATAGATCGCTGACCTCAACCCTGTTAGATACCATGATCTAGAATGGAGATTGCTAGCCAGGCCCTCTAGTCCAAAATCAGTACCTGATCAGTACAAATGCTCTTTTGAATAAATAGGCAAACAATTCACAGACACCCACCAGAATCTTGTAGGAAGTCTTCCCAGGGGTGAGGAAGTTGTTATAATTGCAAACAGATGCCTATAGGTTTTGAATAAATTATTCTACAAGCTTCTATAGGTTTAATGTGCAGTATATTCATACTCACATAATATACTTCTTCAGAACATTCCAATTTTCCAAGATAAATCTCGCAACAAATCCATCCAAATGGCCAGCCACTATGCCCCCTAAAGCTGGATTTACCAAGCAACTTCTTCACAGGACAGACTCCATAAAGTGAGGGTTACCCTGCATACTACCAACGTACCTGCTAGATCAATTGCGAGAGTGTGCCTGATAAAAAAAAAAAAAAAGTTGGGCTCCCGTCAAGACTGTCGATAACTCCATGGTTGCATTATTTGTTTTCTGGCAACATGGAAGGAGATTTATCATTCTTTTCAAACGTGTGGCTTTTAAATGACAATTTTTTTAAACTTACTTTTGCTTACATGCAACCTATTTATCAAATAGTCGCACGACCTTGATAAATAAATCGCACATAAGCAAAACCCAGGAAAAGCATTTTTTAAAGCAGAAAAGTTTTCCCTTATGTTAATAGATGAAGTTCTTTATCTAACCTTTATTACCAGCAGCGTTGCTAGAGAGTGACGGGGAGGGGGCGTATCGCATCGGGTGACATCCTGACTGGCCTGCCTTACACTAAATAGCTGCACTCCAACTATCCTGCAACAACCCATCCATCCTCCTCAGAAATAAAAAAATATATAAAAACATACTATGCTGCATCATGAATTTCTGTACTCTGGAGGCTTTTTATGTTTAATTTTGAGCCCGCATTTTGTGACATTGGTGGGCAGAGTCTTGCATTGCTCCGCTGAGGTCAGAGTTTATGTCAGGAAGGAAGACAGCACAGCACCAACATAGTAACATAGTTCATAAGGTTGAAAAAAGACCAGAGTCCATCTAGTTCAACCTATATCCCTAATGAGTCCAAAACTGAGTTGATCCAGGGGAAGGCAAAAAACCCTCATACTAGAGGTAAAAATTCCTTCCCGACTCCAAATATGGCAGTCAGAATAAATCTCTGGATCAACAGGCTGTCCCTAAATATCTAGTATACAAAACCATCAATGTTATTATTCTCCAAAAATGCATCCAGACCCCTTTTGAACTCTTTTACAGAGTTCACCATGACCACCTCCTCCGGGAGAGAATTCCACAGTCTCACTGCTCTTACAGTAACGAACCCCCGTCTGTGTTGGTGTAGAAACCTTCTTTCCTCTAAATGTAGAGGATGCCCCATTGTTATAGATACAGTCCTGGGTATAAATAGATCAACAGGAATATAAACAATAGTGAAGCCACAAAAAACTGCTCAGTACGTTACCCCATCCCGAAATGTGCATGAAGCTGCATTACAATGGATGTTTCTTTTTTGAAAGAAAATATTTAAGTGCTACATATGGGTTATTTATGTAGTCTGTAAAAATTCTTACAAAGTTATTTGGGGCCTTATTCTATTTTAACACAACATTAATTTTAAAATTTAGTGGGTACGCCAGCATGTACGTGTCCTAAAATTAACAAGGTGTGCAGTGTGTATTTTCAACCTTTATATAACTAATAATTTATAATTTTTTTCTACAGTATAATTAACATTAATGTAGTAGCTTTGTCTCATGATGCAGAACAAGAACAGTTGTTAAAGGGGGTGTTAATGTTCTTTTCTGCAGATATATGCACTTTCTGTAAGCCAGGTTGGACTTTTAAATGGAGATGCAACTTTTTTTTCTTCATAAATAGCGACTATTGCATTTGATAAATACATGACCACTGCAAAGTAAAAAAAAAATACTACGTGAGCATATTTCAGAAATGTGCTTTGGAATAAGCAAAAGTCAAAAAGTTGCAGCATGTACAGAAAAGTCGCACGTGCGCAAGTACGTGCAACTTTTTTACGCAAAAAAATCTACTACAGAGCTTGATAAATCTCTTTCATTATTTTTAAATAATAGCAGTTCTATTGTGTATTTGGGGAAGCAACACCATAAGGGTATATTCCGCAAACGTACATTCTATCTGGTGGCCACCGCCAAAATACTAAAGTGGTAGGAACGTGTGGCCCTGAGCCATCACCAATGACCGCAATGCAGGGCTAGCGGATTTCAACACAAACAACTGTCATTGCGTGGATTAATTTCAGCGGCAAAATTGTCCGCTGCTGAAATTCCTCATTGTGTTGCACTGATGTTAAACATACAAAGTAAGATCATTGCATTCCCATACCAAGGGTATGTTCACACTGGGAAATTCCTGCGGAATTCCGCGAGCGGAATTCCGCGGGAATTGCCCAGTGTGAACATACCCTTGGAATGTGAATGTTACTTTGCATGCAATGTGATGTTACTTTGTATGTTTACAGCACATAGGGGTCCAAGTTTTTGCCTTCAAAGGCTCTTATGCCACCTTCAAAGAGTACAAAAGACAATTGTCATTATGGAAGTAATATTTTAATACACTGTACGCTGCTTCTAAAACTATATGTAAAGAATAGCAGTAGAAATGCTCATAGTACATAAAGCAGATAACATGTTTAAAAAATGAGGCCTATAAAAAATATTACAAAAAGGTTTATTTTTAAACCATGTTATTACTTATTACAAGTACCATTTTTATCAAAATATTATTTTTGTGGTTTCACATGAAATAGTTATTCTTTGACAATATAATAAAATGTTTTCATCCTTTTTTTCTTCATCTCTGCTGGGAACTTATTTATAAGACAAGATGATTTGTGGAGAAATATTGCTCAGGTCACGGCTTCTACTGTATAAGAGGACAGCAGATAATTCCAGACACAAATATGATATATTTGAAGGCTGGGAATTTCAATTATTTTTTTATTTTTTTTATTTTGCTACAGAGTCTATGTGATAGGATGCCATGCATGATAAACTTTTACCGACTAAAGCGATTACATCTGAAAATAATTTCAATTTTCACAGTCGGGTGAAAGTATGAAGCATAAGCAGCTCACCTAGTCTTAAGGTCGATAATAATAGAGAATATAATTATCTTTATTATGTCAAAATATCTGAGAGCTTTCATAATTGTTGCAAGTAATTGAATATATTAGCCATTACTGAAGATAACAAGTAATCATTCTTGAAGTAGTACAAAGTGCTGTAAGGCAGACAATGCCAGGATTTCTGAGAGAGTGGTTCAACAATTAGGTCAAAAAAATTACAGTTTTATTAGTTAACTTTTATGTAAGCTAAATCATTTTTCTACTTTACTTAATCAATGAAATTGCATTAGTTTTAACTTATTCAGTGAAAGCTACAATAAAAGGAGTTCCGGTGCTTAGACACCTTATCCCCTATCCAAAGGATAGGGGATAAGATGCCTGATCGCGGGAGTCCTGCCGCTGGGGACCCCCGTGATGTTGCACATGGCACCCCGTATGTTATCAGTCCCCGGAGCGTGCTCGCTCCGGGTCTGATTACTGTCAATCACGGGGCCGGCGGCATTTGACGTCACGCCTCCGCCCCATAGCTTTACTCTTGCAGTAGATTGTTGCTATTTGGGTATTTACCAAAATCACAGTAGAGGCACAAATAAGTGTAACTTTAAGTGTACCTGTCATAGTGCCAAAAAAAAAAACAAAGTGATATGTTACTTAGTACCAATCCTGATCATGTACATATAATTTTTATGTGTCTTGGACCTGTATATCCCTAACAAGTGGTATTTATATCTTGCTCACTTACTTTGTCTTCTTGCCTTGTGGAAGGGGCATGTCCATCTCTCTCCCTCACTGTGCATGACTCATCTGCTCTGAGTCTGGGAGTAGCCTGGCAGTCTGCCAATCACTGCACTCTGTAACCCTTTCATCTCTGGTTTTATGAAGTACATGTTACACAGAGAGGAAGATTATTGGAGTTTGCCTGCAGTAATCCTAAGACATTATGGTAAGTTTATAACAATATTAAATGTGTAAATATAAAAATAACTATTTCTAAATAAGTGCAATGATTTTAGTTATAAAAGCACGGTAGCTTTTATGCATACATTTTCTATCTGTTCCTAGTAAAGCTGGATGCTAATCAACATAGCTGTCACTATGTGTGTCATTCAGCTTTTACAAATTCCTGAATGTCTGATCAGCTTCTTTGTCATTAAGGAGTCAGAGAAATCTTTGGCTTGTCAAGCATGCTGGGAGTTGTAGTTTTGCAACAGCTGAAGTTGCAGTGTTTGTAAAGCAGTGTTGCCTTTAGCTGTTCCAAAACTACAAATCCGATCATGAGAGTTGTTGTTTAGAAACAGCTGAAGGCTGTAGTGGTGCAGCAGTTTTCTCCTATAATGGATACCAACATGCTTTATGGCCTGTATTCAGTATGCTGCAAAATACAGAGTAGTCTGTCTACATAAAGATAGATGAGCCCTAGTGGCAGCTATTTAAATTTTTTAGTAAAATTAGCATTTTTTTCAATAAATGTATATTTAAGAAAGTAATCGTTTCAGTCGTACTAAAAAATATAAAAAGTTTTTCATAGTGACAGTACCCCTTTAACTCCTAAGTAAAACACCCTGCAATTTTGCAAATTTTGAAGCATTTTGTTTTTTCGCAGTGCATTTTCAGTTAAAAATGACATGTTACCTTTATTCTGTAGGTCATCATGATTACAATGATACACAATTTGCATCAGTTTGGTTTTTATTTACGTTGTTACTTTTGTTAGGCTGTGATTATTAAGATAATTGCCGCTGCAGTTTTTGCGCCAAACCAAGAAGTATATTTTAACCCCTTAAGGACCAAGCCCATTCTGGCCTTAACCTCCCTGGCGGTATGATTCTGTCTGGAAATTTGTACCAAAAGCGGTACAATTTTTTTAACTGAATTTCACATCTCCCTCCACCCATTTCACATCTCTCCTGTCACATACCCCCTCTCCCTTGTCACATCCCCCGTCACATTCTCCCCCCTCCTTGTCACATTCTCCCCCCTCCTTGTCACATTCTCCCCCCTCCTTGTCACATTCTCCCCCCTCCTTGTCACATTCTTCCCCCTCCTTGTCACATTCTCCCCCCTCCATGTCACATTCTCCCCCCTCCTTGTCACATTCTCCCCCCTCCTTGTCACATTCTCCCCCCTCCTTGTCACATTCTTCCCCCTGTCACATTCCCCCCTGTCACATCCCCCCCTTGTCACATTCCCCCCGCTGTCACATTCCCCCCCTGACACATTCCCCCCCTTGTCACATTCCCCCCCCTTGTCACAATCCCCCCCCCCGTCACATTCCCCCCCTTGTCACATTCCCCCCCCTGACACATTCCCCCCCCTGTCACATTCCCCCCCCTGACACATTCCCCCCCCCTGACACATTCCCTCCCCCTGACACATTCCCCCCCTTGTCACATTCCCCCCCCTGTCACATTCCCCCCCCCCTGACACATTCCCCCCCCTGTCACATTCCCCCCCTGTTACATTCCCCCCTTTGTCACATCCCCCCCCCCCCCCCTTGTCACCTTGTCCTGCAGCAGAATACACTAGGTTTGCCGGGCAGGTTTCAAACATAGTGTATTTCCTGCAGAACAAGTCCTTTCCCCTTCAGCCAATCACAGGCTTTACACCACTGTGGCCTGTGATTGGCTGAAAAGTGAAAGGTCCTAGAAGATGAATAGTGAAGAGAGGACACCCCGGACCGCACGGAGGGGAACGGCATCTGCAGGGATCGGGATTAGGTGAGCAAAAGGTTTTTTTATTTTACTACTTCTTCCTTTTACACTTAGCTCAGTATTTTTCTAACAGGGGGCCTCCAGCTGTTGTGAAACTACTACTACTACTGTTCGGGCATGCTGAGAGTTGTAGTTTTGCAACAGCTGGAGGCCCCCTGGTAGGGAAACACTGACTTTTAGTATTTTTCTTTACCTGCTCTGGCCGGCCCCCGCAACGGGAGCCGACCAGAGCAGATAATCGCAAGTTTTCCCGGGGGCCGCATCGCTATATCGCATTGCTTTTGCGATATATCGTGTAGCCCGGCCGGGAACTCTGTAATTCTACCCCGAGCGTGACTCGGGGTTACCGATCCTGGCAGGGAAAATTAACCCCGAGTCACGCTCGGGATAACCGCTCAGGAGGTTAAAGGGGTACTCCCATGGAAAACTTTTTTTTTTTTTTTAAATCAACTGTTGCCAGAAAGTTAAGCAGATGTGTAAATTACTTCTATTAAAAAATCTTAATCCTTCCAGTACTTTTTCATTAGTCTACTGTCCGGAAAAGCCCTGGCCTGGGCTACAACCCTTTGGGGACCGTGGCAATCGGTGCAAATCGCAAGTGAATTCACAATTGCGATTTGCGCGATTCTGGGTCATTACGGTGACCCGGAATATAAGGGGGATCCGGAATATAAGGGGGATCGCGATTGTCTAAGACACCTACGATCCCCCTGAAGGGATAGGAGTGAGGTGGCAGGGGTGCCACCCCTCCTATCCCTGCTATTGGGCGTCTAGAAGCGACGTCCAATAGCAGATCAGGGGCGGGGGGTTAACTTTCGTTTTCCCCGTTCTGCCCACCCACAATAGGTGGGGCAGAATGGGGAAACGACAGAGGACCGGCGCTGAAGTCCACTTACCCTGCGGGCGAGGCTGCGGGCGGCGATCATTGTCGGAAATGGCGGGCGGCATGTCGTGCGGCTGGCTCCCTGGATCTGACGGAAGCCGGTAAGTTGCCTAGCAACATTTAGAGGGCTACAGTATGAGACCGCTATACAGTAGTCTCTACACTGTTGCCCTCCAGATGTTGCAAAACTACAACTCCCAGCATGCCCAGACAGCTGTCATGCTGGGATTCATAGTTTTGCAACAGCTGGAGGGCTACAGTTTGGATATCACTGTGCAGTGAACTGTGGCCCTCTAGATCTTGCAAAACTACAACTCCCAGCATGCCCACCTAGCAGTTTGCTGTCTGGTTATGCTGGGATTTGTAGTTTTGCAACATCTGGAGGGTCACACTTTGGAGATCACTGTGCAGTGGTTTCTAAACTGTAGCCCTCCAGATGTTGCAAAACTGCAAATCCCAGCATGCCCAAACAGCTGTCTCACCATGCTGGGAGTTGTAGTTGCATACCTCACTGTTGCATAACTACATCTCCCAGCATGCACTTCGGCGATCAGTACATGCTGGGAGTTGTAGGTTTGCAACAGCTGGAGGCACACTGGTTGGAAAATACTGAGTTAGGTAACAGAACCTAACTGAAGATTTTCCAACCAGTGTGCTCCCAGCTGTTGCAAAAGTACAACTCCCAGCATGCACGGTCTGTCAGTGCTTGCTGGGAGTTGTAGTTTTGAAACAGCTGGTTTGCCCCCCCCCCATGTGAATGTACAGGGTACATTCACACGGGCAGGTTTACAGTAAGTTTCCTGCTTCAAGTAAAACTCCTAGCGGTAAACTCACTGTAAACCTCCGCCAGTGCGAATGTGCGCTAAAAACACTACACTAAGACATAATAAAGGGTAAAAAACCACATATACACCCCCTTACACTGTCCACCCCCCCCCCCAATTAAAATGAAAAATGTATTATACAGCAGTGTTTCCAAAACGGAGCCTCCAGCTGTTGCAAAACAACAACTCCCAGCATTTCCGGACAGCCACTGACTGTCCAGGCATGCTGGGAGTTTAGCATTAGATGGAGCCACCCTGTTTGGGAATCACTGGCGTAGAATACTCCTATGTCCACCCCTATGCGCATGGTGCTCTCTCACTTCGAAGGCCTGTCATATTTTAAGGAAACAGTTTAGTGCCACATATGGGGTATTTCCGTACTCAGGAGAAATTGCACTACAAATTTTGGGGGACTTTTTCTCATTTTAACCCTTATGAAAAGGAAAATTTGGGGTCTACACCAGCCTGTTAGTGTAAAAAAAAAATATTTTACACTAACATGCTGATGTTGCCCTTTACTTTTTATTTTCACAAGAGGTAAAAAGACCCCCAAAATTTGTAACACAATTTCTCCTGAATACAGAAATACCCCATATGTGGGCGTAAAATGCTCTGAGGGCGCACAACAAGACTCAGGAGTGAGAGTGCAACCTTGTACATTTGAGGCCTAAATTGGTGATTTGCACAGGGGTGGCTGATTTTACAGCGGTTCTGAAATAAACGGCAAAAAATAAATAAACACATGTGACCCCATTTTGGAAACTACACCCCTCATGGAACGTAACAAGGGGTATAGTGAACTTTAATAGGTGTTTCACGAATTTTCATTAAAGTTGGATGGGAAAAAATTTTTTCCCTAAAATGCTGGTGTTACCCTAAATTTTTCATTTTCACAAGGGAAAATAGGAAAAAATCCCCTCACAATGTGTAACCCCATTTCTTCTGAGTAAGAACATACCCCATATGTGGATGTAAAGTGCTCTTCTGGCGAACTACAATGCTCAGAAGAGAAGGAGCGCCATTGGGATTTTAAAGAGAAAATTTGTCCGTAATTGAAGGCCACATGTGTTTACAAAGCCCCCATAGTGCCAGAAAAATGGACCCCTCCCACATGTGACCCCATTTTGGAAACTAAACCCTTCAGGTAATGTAATAAGGGCTACAGTGAGCCTTTACGCCCCACCTGTGTCTGACAAATTTTTGGAACATTGATCCGTGAAAATGAAAAATTTAATTTTTCATTTGCTCAGCCCACTGTTTCAAAGATCTGTCAAACACCAGTGGAGTGTAAATACTCACTGCACCCCTTATTAAATTATGTGAGGGGTGTAGTTTCCAAAATGGGTTCACATGTGGGGGAGTCCACTGTTCTGGCACCAGAGGGGGCTTTGTAAACGCTCTTGGCCCCTGACTTCCATTCCAAACAAATTACCTTTCCAAAAGCTCAATGGCGCTCCTCCTCTTCTGAGCATTGTAGTGCGCCAGCAGAGCACTTGATGTCCACACATGGGGTATTTCCATACTCAGAAGAAATGGGGTTACAAATTTTGGGGGTAATTTTCTCCAGAACCCCTTATAAAAATGTAAAATTTGTGGGGAAAAAAAGCTTTTTAGTGAAAAATTTTTTTTTCATTTACACATCCAACTTTAACAAAAAGTTGTGAAATACCTGAGAGGTGTTAAGGCTCACTGTACCCCTTATTGCGTTCCTTGAGGGGTGTAGTTTCCAAAATAGTATGCCATGTGTTTTTTTTTTTTTTTTTGCTGTTCTGGCACCACAGGGGCTTCCTAAATGCAACATGCCCCCCCAAAAACCATTTCAGCAAAATTTGCTTTAAAAAAGCCAAATGTGACTCTTCTCTCTTCTCTTCTGAGCATTATAGTTTGCCCGCAGAGCATTTTACGTCCTGACATGAAGTATTTCCATACCCCCTTAAGGACTAAGCCCATTTTGGCCTTAAGGACTCAGACAATTTAATTTTTACGTTTTCATTTTTTCCTCCTCGCCTTCTAAAAATCATAACTCTTTTATATTTTCATCCACAGACTAGTATGAGGGCTTGTTTTTTGCGCGACCAGTTGTCCTTTGTAATGACATCACTCATTATATCATAAAATGTATGGCGCAACCAAAAAACACTATTTTTGTGGGGAAATTAAAACGAAAAACGCAATTTTGCTAATTTTGGAAGGTTTTGTTTTCACGCCGTACAATTTATGGTAAAAATGACATGTGTTCTTTATTCTGAGGGTCAATACGATTAAAATGATACCCATTATTATATACTTTTATATTATTGTTGCGCTTAAAAAAAATCACAAACTTTTTAACCAAATTAGTACGTTTATAATCCCTTTATTTTGATGACCTCTAACTTTTTTATTTTTCCGTATAAGTGGTGGTATGGGGGCTCATTTTTTGCGCCATGATCTGTACTTTTTTTTGATACCACATTTGCATATAAAAAACTTTTAATACATTTTTTATAATTTTTTTTTTAATAAAATGTATTAAAAAAGTAGGAATTTTGGACTTTTTTTATTTTTTTTCGTTCACGCCGTTCACCGTACGGGATCATTAACATTTTATTTTAATAGTTCGGACATTTACGCACGCGGCGATACCAAATATGTCTATAAAAAATGTTTTTTACGCTTTTTGGGGGTAAAATAGGAAAAAACGGACGTTTTACTTTTTTATTGGGGGAGGGGATTTTTTTTTACACTTGAATAGTCCCCATAGGGGACTATTCATAGCAATACCATGATTGCTAATACTGATCTGTTCTATGTATAGGACATAGAACAGATCAGTATTATCGGTCATCTCCTGCTCTGGTCTGCTCGATCACAGACCAGAGCAGGAGACGACGGGAGCCGCACGGAGGAAGGTGAGGGAACCTCCGTGCGGCGTTATGAATGATCGGATCCCCGCAGCAGCGCTGCGGGCGATCCGATCGTTCATTTAAATGGCGAACTGCCGCAGATGCCGGGATCTGTATTGATCCCGGCACCTGAGGGGTTAATGGCGGACGCCCGCGAGATCGCGGGCGTCGGCCATTGCCGGCGGGTCCCTGGCTGCGATCAGTAGCCGGGATCAGCCGCGCATGACACGGGCATCGCTCCGATGCCCGCGGTTATGCTTAGGACGTAAATGTACGTCCTGGTGCGTTAAGTACCACCTCACCAGGATGTACATTTACGTCCTGCGTCCTTAAGGGGATACTCAGAAGAGATGGGGTTACAAATTTTGGGGGTCATTTCCTCCCATTACCCTTTATAAAAATGGTCAATTTGGGGAAAAAACTGCACTTTAGTGAATTTTTTTTTTTTTCATTTACACATCCGACTTTTTAACGAAAAGTCATCAAACACCTATGGGGTGTTAAGGTGCACTGGACCCCATGTTACGTGCCTAGAGGGGTGAAGTTTCCAAAATGGTATGCCATGTGGGGGGGGGGGGGGGTTCTGCTGTTCTGGCACCATAGAGGCTTCCTAAATGTGACATACACCCCAAAAACCATTTAAGAAAAACTCACTCTCCAAAATCCCATTGTCGCTCCTTCACTTCTGAGCCCTCTACTGCTCCCGCTGAACACTTAACATACACATATGAGGTATTTCCTTACTAAAGAGAAATTGAGTTACAAATTCTGAGAGGATTTTTCTCCTTTTACCTATTGTAAAAATTCAAAAACTGGGTCTACAAGAACATGCGAGTGTAAAAAATGAAGATTTTGAATTCTCTCCTTTATTTTGCTGTTATTCCTGTGAAACACCTAAAGGATTAACACACTTACTGAATGTCATTTTGAATACTTTAAGGGGTGCAGTTTTTATAATGGGGTCATTTGTGGGGTATTTCTAAGAGGAAGGCCCTTCAAATCCACTTCAAACCTGAACTGGTCCATGAAAAATTCCGATTTTTTTAATTTTGTGAAAAATTGGAAAATTGCTGCTGAACTTTGAAGCCCTCTGATGTCTTCCAACTTTATGATGCAAACATACAGTAGACATATTGTATTTGTGAATCAAAATATAATTTATTTGGAATGTCTATGTTCTTTACAAGCAGAGAGCTTCAAAGTTAGAAAATTGCAAAATTTTCAATTTTTTCATAACATTTTTGAATTTTTCACCAAGAAATTATGCAAGTATCGACAAAATTTAACCACTAACACAAAGTAGAATATGTCTCGAAAAAACACTCTCGGAATCAGAATGAAAGATAAAAGCATCCCAGAGTTATTAATGTTTAAAGTGAAAGCGGTCAGATGTGCAAAAAACGCTCTGGTCCTACAGTGAAAATTGGCCTGGTCCTTAAGGGGTTAAGGACAAGGACAATTTTATTTTTGCATTTTCGTTTTTACCTCCTTGCCTTCTAAAATGGCATCTGAGGGATTAATGGTGGACATCGGCGCGATCGCAGACGTCCGCCATTACTGGCGGGTCCCTGGCTGCTAATAGCAGCCTGGACCTGCTGCGCATGATGCGAGCACCGTGTGGTGTGTTAAGTTCCACCGCACCATGACATACATTTATGTCCATTGCCCTTAAGGGGTTAAAGGAATGGGAGATATAGTGGAAGGACTTCTCTTCCTGTTGGATCCACTTTTGGCTTTCTGACAGCCTGTAGAAAATAGGTATTGTTAAAATTCCCACCTAACTATTGCCCAGTAGATTGGGTCCTTCTACTAGCACCAAAAGGCCTCTAAACACAGCTAGGGAATAGTCAATCATACTGTATTTGGATCTCATTCTCAGGGATCTTATTTTATGACCTTTTCTATTGGGTCTAGCCCACTGCTTCCAGAAAAGTCTCCTTCAAGTCATCCTCCCAAAACCCACTAGCTAGTTCACTTTTACAGACTTAGTTTTCAGGTAACTACACATGCCTGCAGGGCAAAAAATTCCCACTGAAGCCATCTTTTGACCCACCAGAACTTGATATATCTCATTAGCTCTTAAATTTGACTTAGTTACAATGTTTTCTGCATGAATCAGACCTCTCGTGGCCTCTACTTGTTTCTGTCCCTGTAGTGACTTCAGAGTGTCGGCTGCTGCTTTTGCATCCCACTGCAATGGCCAGCGTCAGAGATTTCCATGACCCTGCTCCTTTAACCCCTTTAATCCCACGGTCAATGCTGTGAATATAACATAGAGAGAACCAACAGACATGGTCGTACATCTACAACATGCATATTGATATAAGGCTTCTGAGCAAAATGTATTAAACTAACAGGATACTTGATGATCATGAAGTGCAAGTCCTCTAGTCACACCATGGCCACCTGTAAGTAGCGACTCCCTAACATTCCTAGCATAAAATGGCATTGTGCTGAGTGGCAACCACCACTGTTTTTTGTGCCTTGTATGCTATGGAAATTGATTATGCTTTAAGGCAGAGCGATAGGCATGCCTGTCAGTGGTACACTTTGTGTTCTCAAATCTCTGGATGCCATGGCTACTGTTGGGTACTGCTGCTAAATTTATAAACCTTCTAACGTTTAAAAAAAAGTAAAAGGAAGTTAAACAAATTATACCAACACAAAGTAAATATATTATAGATACAAATTAATAACAAAGTAATGTGGTATGACAATCTTTTAAATAAAATAAAATGCTGAATGTCTGAAACAAAATGTACCACTGAATCACTGGAATATGCTAAATAATCCCAAAATTATTACAACATAAACTGAGATAGGTCAGATTAGAACAATGCGTCCGGTCCTGAAGGGATTAAATGCTACAAATGTTGATGAATGAGGAATCTGTCAACTTGAAAATATTCAGGGTTCCCCTCATTTCTACAGTCCAAAACTCTTGTGACATCTCTTGTACTCCCAGTAGGTGATATTACAAAAATGCATGCTTTTCTGCATATAACAAACCCAAATTTGCCATGAGCATAATGTATACTAAGTATTACATACATTTATATGCAGATAATAACTAGACAATAAGGAATATATTTGAATCAGGTAACATTTATGTGTTGTTGGTTATTGCATTTCTAAAGTATAAAAGTCCAGGCTCGAGGCCTCTTATTATATTAAGGGCAATCTATTTTTTAATTAATTTAGCATAAACATTCAATACTAATGATTCCATAATAAAATGGCAATGTGCTGTATAAATTATTTGTGTATGCTTTTACCCCATAGGCATAATGGAGATTTGTTTAAATTATGTATTCATTAGGCATTTGTTATTTTTCAGTTCACTGTAAGACAAACTCCAGCTATCTCTAGTCAGTGAAATGTACTCCTTACTAATGAGTGTTCAATAGAAGGGGGATTATCTTCAAGCTTATTATTTGGCACGGATTGGTTGCTTGCATTCATTATGGACAGCCTTTCTCAGTTACTAGTAAGGTATTTTATAAATGGAACCTGCTAGTAGTAGGCAGCTGAGGTATTCCACCAGTTCTATAAAAACATAGCATATAGCACCATAGCCACAGTATAGAGGTGTCAATGTTTTGTGTGGAGTCCTCTTCCACTCCTTCATGATGACATCTTGGAGCTGTTGGATGTTAGAGATCTTGCACTCCCCAAATTATAATTTCAAGATGTCCCACAGATGTTCAATAGGGTTTAGGTCTGGAGACATGTCGGGCCAGTCCATCACCTTTACCCTCAGCTTGTTGTCGTCACATGACACTGGGGAGGGAAAATGGCTGGCTGGGCCCAGTTTGGATATTTCCACTGAGGGTTGTACTCACTTTTGTTGCCAAGGGGTCCCTCTCCTCGAAAAGTGTTGTCCGGTTGTAGATTTTTTGTATACTTTTGGCAATAAATGCCTTTTATTTTTATTATTTTGTGATCCGTACTGCTTTCCTGTAAGTAACTACGCATCAACGGAAGAACGCCACTAAAAATTGGGAAGGGGGGCACTCCCTTATGTGAGATATTGTATATATCACACATAAAAGTTCTGTTGTGCATCACTACTGTACAGTAGACATCTGAAAACTTATATTTGGCTTCAGACACCTACTCACAACTGTATGGAAAAACAGTGTGAATTGAATTTTTAAAATGTCACTGTCAAAAAACTTTTGATATGTCACAGAGATATCTTCAAATGTCTAATTGATTGGGGTCTGAAACCCCCACTGACCAGGAGAGCAAGCGGGGATAAGTGTGCGGCAGTGAACATTCCTTCCCAGTGTTTTTTGTCTCGCTGCTTGATTATAAGTTTGAGACCTATCGGTCAAAACATTTGACCTGTCTCTGTGACATATCAAAGGGTGTTTTAAATGACAGGGACACTTTAAAAAAAATGCCTCTCTCCTTGCATTCTGTTGCCAATGGCTTCCATTTTGAATAAACAACAGGATTCATTTGATTGTGGTTTTTGTTCAGGACAAAAACGTGACAAGCTATGCTTTTTTTTCTATTAGGTCAAAAAACAAAACATTCCAAGTTAAAAATGGGAACTGGACTATTAGTTACAGTTTTCAGGACCTATTTTGAATAGAAAATTAGCAACAACATGGTGTATGAGAAAACCTTTTTCCATGGTAAGTATTTTTGATTTGCATATATATTGAGTATAACTGCAGACTGTCAAATTTTATATAAATATATTTATATCCTATGTTTCTAATAAATCTTTAGGTGACAAGGACAGTCATTGCAAAGACGTTACAAGACTAAGTGATTTATGACTTAACTATTGACTTTGTGGCAGCAGAAGACCGAAATATTTCACTCAAATTAAAATATAGACATAGATATCAAAGTAATGAATAGGATTATTATTAACTCAAGTATGAAGGAAATCGGAGGATTACATGTAGGGTCCCACAGGAGTAACATTCAGTCCCCGAGTTGTTATTTTTAATTGTGTTATATAATTTTAGTAAGATATATTCCTAACTTTTTCCTGAGACACTCACCTTTATGATGCTGTACATTATTTCAATTAAACATAAAACATCCTGATTATAAAGTGTTCTTATGTGAAATTTTATGTTATAATAATTAATTTGTTTAACTCCTTAACGACGCCGGATGTAAATGTACATCCTGGTTAGCTGGCACTTATCTCACCAGGACTTACATTTACATCCTATGCATAACCAGGTAACATCTGCAATGTGCAGTATTTGCTGCAGAGAATTCATAGGACACTGTATTTCTGAGAAGTCTTTGATGAAAAATTGGCACAGAAGAAGAAATATGACCAGCAGGGGTTACAGTGACTTACTGTTGTGTAGAAAAATGAAATGACATTCAACAACTGGTGTGTTTATGCGGCAAAATTGTAAGGCGAAAGGAATTTATGAATGCATTCAAAATGTAGCAGTACAGGCAGACCAGGAACATGTAAGAAGTTGTGCGAAAATATGATTTGCTTCATGATATGTTGATCTATGAATGTAATAAATGTATATGTAAGAACATAAGGCAAAATATATTATTTAACCCCTTAAGGACGGCACCTGTTTTTACCTTAATGACCAAAAAATCACAGATGGGGTACACAAAATATAAAACTTAACATTTAATAAAGTGCCAGTAAAAACATACAAACCCCACTAACACATAAACAAGAATAATTCTGAAATGGACAAGAAGGCCAATCACAGGATAATGGTGATATAGGACAAGGCTGGATATAGTGTAACTCAAATACAGAGCTTAGCAGCCATTATGCATATTGATCACGGTAGAATCAGGGGATAAATAGGATGAATTAGGATAGGGTGAGAGGTTGGCCACGGGGTAATGATCGCCCTAGCATTTCCTGTAAGGGGAGATGTTCTGAGGCTACCCCTACTTACACAGGGATCGTCAGGGCGTTCGCCATAATAAGGGCGACCCCTGCCCCGGTCTACCCCTTGGTCAATCCCTGGTAATCCCTTATTGCACAATTAACCTTCCAACAAGCCCAATGCGTTTCCCCTACATACAGTAGGTACTTCAGGAGCATAGATAAATAATGTGCAAAAAATGCAGTAAACACATAAGTCAATCAAATGAAGTAAACAAATAAGGCTATCTAGATTAGTGTCCAACAGTCCAAGACACAATCAAAAATCCCCCTAATCAATAGTGCAAGTCAGTCAGCAAAAAAGGGATGGGGTCAGTACAGAAAACAGGGGCAGAGCCTTAACCCTCAATGCATTACTCACAATACCGATGACCTGCAGTGGCGGCCGGTGAGAGTCCCCAACTTAAGGCATAGAATCCTCGCTCATAGAATCCTCACTTTACCTTAATGACCAAGCCTTATGACTGGACCTCACAGGCTACTACTACGTACTACGTACTAGGCAAACAGAAGGCCATCAGCAAAGCACTGCTGCTGACCATAAGAAATTCAAAAGCTTTAATCACATTTGCAGAAGAATTTGCTGAAAGAGATCTCTAAAACATATGCTTGTGGATAATATATTGTAGACTGATGATTCAAAGGTGGAAATTTTTGGAAGACGGGTTATAGTCAAACATGGTGGTGATAGTTTGATGGTCTGAAGCTGTTTTTATTCTGAAGACCTGGCTGACTTGTCATCATTTATGGAATAATATAGGCTGCTGAAGGAGAACATGTTCCTGTCGGTTTATGACCTAAAGCTCAGGCGCAGTTGAGTTGTGCAGCAGGACAATAATTCAAAGCACACAAGCAAGCCTACTTCTGAATGGCTGGAAAAAATAAAAAATAAAATTAAGGTTTTAGCACTGAAACCTGGACCGCTTTTAACTTTTGACATACTGAGGACAAGGTGAGCAGATTCCTCTTGCACACTTACTTTTGTACAATATCGATATATAAAGGGGGGAAATTTTTGGCACACTTTGGGTCCCTTAATACCAGTTGAGCCTCATTTAAGTGCAACAGCCTACCTAAGTATTTTTCGGTAACCATGTCTATCCTTTATGACCACAGTGTACCCATCTCCTAATGGCTACTTCCAGCAGGACACTGCACCATGTCACATCACATCCTCTCAAACTGGTTTCTTGAACTAGACAATAAGTTCACTGTACTCTAATGGTCTTCACAGATCTCAATGCAGTAAAGCACTTTTGGCATGTGGTGGAACTGAAGATTTGCATCATGGATGTGTGCTGACAAATCTTTAGCAATTGCGTAATACCATCATTACTATATGGACCAAAATCTCGAAGAAATGTTTACCGCACCTTGTAGAAAGTATACCATGAAAAATAAAGGCAATTATGAAGGCAAAAGGGGGTCCAAATGGTACTATTTTTTTTTTTTATGGGAGAAAAGACGGTGCATGCAGTATTTTTTCTCCCGTCAAAAAACAGAAGAAAAAGGGATACATTCATTTTAACATTAAAGTCTATGAAAAACAAATGAGCCTTTAACCCCTTAAGGACCCAGCCATTTTACACCTTAGGACACGGCCATTTTTTGAATATCTGACCACTGTCACTTTAAACATTAATAACTCTGGGATACTTTTACTTATCATTCTGATTCCGAGATTGTTTTTTCGTGACATATTGTACTTTATCATAGTGGTAAAATTTTGTGGTAACTTGCATCCTTTCTTGGTGAAAAATCCCAAAATTTGATGAAAAATGTGAAAATTTTGCATTTTTCTAACTTTGAAGCTCTCTGCTTGTAAGGAAAATGAATATTCCAAATAATTTTTTTTATTCACATATACAATATGTCTACTTTATGTTTGCATCATAAAATTGATGTGTTTTTACTTTTGGAAGACACCAGAGGGCTTCAAAGGTCAGCATCAATTTTCCAATTTTTCACAACATTTTCAAACTCACTATTTTTCAGGGACCAGTTCAGGTTTGAAGTGGATTTGAAGGGTCTTCATATCAGAAATACCCCACAAATGACCACATTATAAAAACTGCACCCCCCAAAGTATTCAAAATTACATTCAGTCAGCGTTTTAACCCTTTAGGTGTTTCACAGGAATAGCAGCAAAGTGAGGAGAAAATTCACAATCTTCATTTTTTACACTCACATGTTCTTGTAGACCCAATTTTTGATTTTTTTACAAGGGGTAAAAGGAGAAAATTTATACTTATATTTGTAGCCCAATTTCTCTCGAGTAAGGACATACCTCATATGTCTATGTAAATTGTTCTGTGGGCGCAGTAGAGGGCTCAGAAAGGAAGGAGCGACAAGGGGATTTTGGAGAGTACGTTTTCTGAAATGGTTTTTGGGGGGCATGTTGCATTTAGGAAGCCCCTATGATGCCAGAACAGCAAAAAAAAAAAAAACACATGGTATACCATTTTTGAAACTGGACCCCTTGAGGAACGTAACAAGGAATTAAGTGAGCCTTAATACCCCATAGGTGTTTCACGACTTTTGCATATGTAAAAAAAAAATGTTTTTCACTAAAATGTGTGTTCCCCCCAAATTTCATATATTTGCAAGGGTAAATAGCAGAAAATACCCCCCAAAATTTGCAAAACCCCATCTCTTCTGAGTATGGAGGTACCCCATAAGTTGACCTGAAGTGCACTACGGGCGAACTACAATGCTCAGAAGAGAAGGAGTCATATTTAGCTTTTTGAGAGCAATTTTTGATCGGGGGACATGTCGCATTTAGGAAGCCCCTATGGTGCCAGGACAGCAAACAAACCCCACATGGCATACCATTTTGGAAACTAGACCCCTTGAGGAACGCAACAAGGAATAAAGTGAGCCTTAATACCCCACAGCGGTTTCACGACTTTTGCATATGTAAAAAAAAATTTTTCACTAAAATGTTTGTTTCCCCCAAATTTCACATTTTTGCAAGGGTAATAGCAGAAAATACCCCCCAAAATGTGTAACCTCGTCTCTTCTGAGTATGGAGGTACCCCATAAGTTGACCTGAAGTGCACTACGGGCGAACTACAATGCTCAGAAGAGGAGTCATATTTGGCTTTTTGAGAGCAAATTTTGCTCGGGGGGCATGTCACATTTAGGAAGCCCCTATGGTGCCAGGACAGCAAAAAAAAACAAAAAAAAACACATGGCATACCATTTTGGAAACTAGACCCCTTGAGGAATGTAACAAGGAATAAAGTGAGCCTTAATACCCCACAGGGGTTTTACGACTTTTGCATATGTAAAAAAAAAAAAAATGTTCTCACTAAAATGTGTGTTTCCCCCCAAATTTCAAATTTTTTCAAGGGTTAATAGCAGAAAATACCCCCCAAAATTTGTAACCCCATTTCTTCTGCGTATCGAAGTACCCCATAAGTCAAATGCACTGTAGGAGCGCTACAATGCTCAGAATAGAAGGAGTCACATTTGCCAACTTTGCAGAAATGAGGGGGACATGTCACATTATGGAAGCCTCTATGGTGCCAGGACAGCAAGAAAACAACCACATGACATACCATATTGGAAACTAGACCCCTTGGGGAACGTAGCAAGGAATAAAGTAAGCCTTAATACCCCACAGGGGTTTCACGACTTTTGCATATATAAAAAAATATTTTTTTTTGTTCACTAAAATGTTGGTTTTCCCAAAAATTTTACATTTTTTACAAGAGTTAATAGCAGAAAAGACCCCCCCACAATTTGTAAGTACTTTTCTTTGGAGTAAGGACATACCTCTTTTTTTATGACAGCAGCTTGGTGGGTGCACAACAGGTCTTGTTATAGCGTGAGGTCAGTCAGGGGCCTTGAGCTTCATATGGAGCCAGGATGTGGGACCCCCCCTCAAGGACTGTTAATGGGGGAGCACTGAGCCCTAATATAGGGGAACACTTGGGGGACAACGGACCGTAACTGGGGTATACAGGTGGGGTACAGAGGCCTGTAATATGGGGTACAGTGGGCCATAAAATTATAAATAATAATAAAACAGGATATGTTCCCAGAATGATGACCCAGAGCATAGCCAAAACTAAAAAAAATATGCCCGCCACAAACCCTATGCTCTGATATCATTCTGGGAATGTGATGTGTGTGGCCATCCCTAACCTATTGCCTCAAATGCGCACTTGCTCAGGTGGAGAGAGAGCGCTGCACATTTGAGGTAACATAAAAACATAGTGATTCAGTGACCTATGACCCATTTCTGAAAAAACACCCCAAAAGGTCTTATCTGGTTTTTATTTTTTTTTTCAGGTTTTTTGGGGGGCAATTTAGGGATTAATGTGGGTTAAAATTTTGAATGTACTCTGGACTTGGCACATTGGTCAAATTATGGAAAATTCTAATGAAAAGGGAAAATTTAGCGCTCCATGGAAATGTGATGCTCCCTGAAGCAGTTTTTTTATGCAGAGGCCCGTGTTATCTGGGCAAGTGTCACACTGAGTGGTAGTGTCCTTCTGTATCCCCTTCCTGTGACACACTCTGCATCTTTTCTGGGATCGTCCCGTCCTTCCAGTGCGGGGGACCTCACCTGGAAAGTGCTGGCCAGGGACGATCCTGGTGCCTATAACTCCAGACCCTTGGGAAGTCCGGCCTGATCTTTCCCGGTCAGCAAAGATCAGGAACCTTAGCACTTCTTCTTGGTACTGGAGGAATGTCCCTGTGTTGCCAGCGTACTGGGATAGTACAAAACATTGTACATGGCAACCTGTACCAAGTAGACCGCAACTTTTTTGTACCATGCCCGTGTTTTCCGCATGGCATTATATGGCTTGAGGACTTGATCTGAGAGATCAACTCCCCCCATATACCGATTGTAGTCCAAAATACAATCGGGCTTGAGGACCAGTCCCACGGTACCTTGCACAGGGACAGGGGTATTGCCATTCCCATGAATAGTGGTGAGTATAAGGACATCCCTGCTATACTTCACCAACAACAAGTTATCATGGGTCAGGGCACGGGACTCACCCTTGGGGATAGGCGTTTGGACCAAATTTAGAGGGAGGCCTCTATGGTTCTTCCGCACTGTCCCACAAGCGGATGTGGATCTGGCGGAAAGGGATTTGAACAGAGGGATGCTGGTATAAAAGTTATCCACGTACACGTGGAAACCCTTATCCAGCAATGGGTGCATAAGGTCCCAAACGAGTTTCCCGCTAACACCCAGAGTGGGGGGACATTCTGGGGGTTCAATACGAGAATCTCGTCCCTCATATACTCTAAACTTGCAAGCATACCCGGAGGTACTCTCGCAGAGTTTGTAGTGTTTCACACCATACCGTGCCCGCTGCGAGGGAATATACTGGCGGAAGTTGAGTCTCCCCTTAAAACTGATGAGAGACTCATCTAATGAGAGGTCCCTGAGCGGTACGTAGGCCTCCAAAAATTTGTCCCCAAAGTGATCGATGACCGGCCTCACTTTGTAAAGCCAGTCATAGGTGGGATCACCTCAGGGCGGACATGCCGGATTATCTGCATAATGCAGACATTTTCGAATGGCCTTGAACCGCTTCCGTGTCATCGCCATACTGTAAAGCGGGGTCTGATAGAGGACATCCCCGCTCCAGTAATGACGAGCACTTGGTTTTTTGACCAAGCCCATGTGCAGCGAGAGGCCCCAAAATGTCCTCATTTCCGCTGCATCAATGGCGCGCCATTCATTGGACCTAGCCAAAAACAAATCGAGGTGGTGGGCAAGGAACTGCTGGGCATACAAGTTAGTTTGCTCCACCATGTGATTGACCAGGCTGCCACTGAAAAAAAAACTTTTAAAAGTCTAGATCACTGAAGCCAGCATGGTAAATCCGGATTCCTGAGTTGCCAACAAACTCAGGAATCCGTGGCTGATAACCCTCTGGGGGCTCTAGACAGGGTCATCGGAAGGGGGCTCCGGTGCACTTGTCTGGGGGTCGGACTCCTATTAAGAGCGGCATTGCTACTCGTACTAGTGTCGGCCACTGGGTCACTTTCATGGGGGGTGCGTGGCCTCGCCTGGCTGCGTCTCCACCGCCGTACAGGGGACTCCTCAGCACTACTAGATGATGAGGAGGACAAGGAAGAACACAAAAAAGTAGGATCTTCCTTGTTCTCACTGGCATATTCGGAGTCGGAGGCTAAAAAAGCTTAAGCCTCCGCTGCCGAAAATGCCCGGCGAGCCATCGCCTTTTTTCTACGGTGGCGGGGGGAGGGGCGGTGACGGGGGGGAGGGGGTGTGTGCGGGGGGGCGGGGAAGTATGTAGTGTGGTGCTTGGTGTACTACTTTATATAACGGTGTGTGATTATCCCTCACACACCGTTATAATGGGGGGAAAAAAATGCTGCGGCCAAAAAAAAGGGGTGGCGCAAGCAGCGCCCTGTACCCCTAATAGGTCACTTTTATTTTATATTTTCACTTTTATTTTACACCTACCTTTCCCTGAAAGAACACTGTCCCTGCACTAGGGGGGCAATCACCGTGGATGAGGGGGCTCCGGAGCACAGGGGGGGGGTCCTGGTCCTCTTCTTGCACCTCTGCCCGCTGACTGAACTCAGCGAGCTGGCAGAGCTGCGTGCCGCGCTGCTATTGGCCGGACGATCGCCGGCCAATAGCAGCGTTGCTGGGGCGGTGACAGTATTGTCACCGCTCTCAGCAACTGAAGGTGATTGGCGGTGTATCGTACACCACTGATCACCTTCGTTTTCTGGGTCGCAAGTGACCCGAATGACCGGAATCGCAGCAGATCACTCACGTGAATTTGCGAGCGCTCTGCTACGATCGCCGACATGTGGGGGTCCCGGAACCCTCTTCAGCGTTTGCATGGCATGCCTGCTGAACGATTTCAGCAGTCATGCCATTCCGATCTCTGCCGGGTGCCGCGGCCGTGACCGGAATATGCCATGATGTACATGTACGTCATGGGTCCTTAAGTACCGGGGTCCCATGAAGTACATGTACGTCATGGGTCCTGAAGGGGTTAATGCAATCTGTTTGCATCCGTTTTTTCAATGCATTTTTTATCCGTTTTTACTTCTGAGCATGCTCAGAACCCAAATTTTTTTTTTTGTTTATTAACTGAACAATAACGGATCCAAACAGATACAAACGGATAACATCCGTTTGCATCCGTTATTGCCCTTTTTTTTTTTACTCTGTTTTTATTTTTGATGGGAGAAGAACGGGACAGGTCTAGACAGCCGTGTGAAGGAAGTCTTACAGTATATACGTTGTTTGCAACAAAACTACCTGGGTTGCCTGAGTGGCTCTTGTTTTTCGATTGTACTTTCTCCTCATTGATCTGCATATTATGAGCCAAGTGAAGATGTAGAACTACTGTTCTTCTTAGACTTTGTTAGGCTTACTTGCATTTAGAAGGAGGCTTGATGTTTCCATAGCAACCCATGATTATGCCATTTACATAACATTTCTACATTGTCCTGCTGTTTTATATACCAGTGAACACTTTTATTGTAGTTTTATGATAATTATATGCTGTATTATAATTTATGTCCGACTATATTTCTGCCCCATATGTTAATACTCTGTGGGATGTTCTTAGAACTACCAACACATTTTTACCATTAGCCTTTCAAAAAAATCTAATTACTGTGGCTGTTATTTATACAGTTACATATTTAGTGATTCTTATTGGCATATTAAAAATCATGCCACTTGGTTCCATATATTGTACAATATATTATTGGCCCTGGATTGACCTCTCATTAAATTCCAATAAGGTTCTGCATGTTCTGATATGGTTTTCCCCAGTTTGATGGGAATATTGCCTCATACATGCAAATCTAATTTGCAATGGAGCCTTAAGCACAAATGTTAACAGAGCCAATTATTATAGAATCAGTTCCATCCATTACAATACTTTAAGGTTAGCTAACCTTTAAAGGGTTATTCCAGAAATAAACTTTTTTTTTTATATCAACTGGCTCCAGAAAGTTAAATTACTTCTATTAAAAAATCTTAATCCTTTCAATAATTATCAGCTGCTGAAGTTGAGTCTTGCAACAGTGCTCTCTGCTGACATCTCTGCTTGTGTCGGGAACTGCACAGAGTAGAAGAGGTTTGCTATGGGGATTTGCTTCTAAACTGGGAGGTTCTCGAGACACGTGTTATCAGAGAGCACTTAGACAGAAAAGAACAACTCAACTTCATCAGCTCATAAGTACTGAAAGGATTAAGATTTTTTAATAGAAGTAATTTACAAATCTGGTTAACTTTCTGGAGCCAGTTGATATATATATATAAAAAAAAGTTTTTTCTTGGATAACCCCTTTAAAGCAAATTAACTTAAGCTTTGTGAAGTAATCTTTGATCATCCTGACATTTTATTTATATGTACGATAGCACTTTACATTGTTTAAAATGCTGTTTTAGGTGAAAGTTAATGTCATAATGCATACAAACTGAAACAATATGCATTATAATGAATTCCAGTGGGCTTGCTGTATATTTATGTTATAGGGGCTAACATTCAAACAGAAAGTGCTCTTTGATGTGATATCTTCAGTATATAGGTAAACACTTAATTAATGAACACTTACTGGTGTTGGTTGTACCAACCAAGTACAACTTTGTCTATAGCATGTAGACTCAAATAAACAGATTCCCTGCAGCCACTCCTAGCCAAGTGAGAACAGTATACAGTGAACTAACATCCAGGTGTTGGCAGCATCAAGACAGGCACTGGAAGTCCTTAGGTAAGAACAAGTTTATTTACCCATAATGCAACGTGTTTCATGGAACTTCCACTTCATCTGGCTTGTTGAAGCAGAAGTTCTGCGAAATGCGTTGCATTATGCCCTCATCCTTGCCAACACCTGGAGGTTTGTTTGCTATATAAAGTTATAGGGGGACAAGGTGTATATGTCCCCCTAGATAGTGGACCCACAGCTGGTTGACAATCTTTGAGCTGGAATAGCGTGCTGGGGCATCACAGGTCAGAGAGAAACAACAACAGGTACAGGTCAGGGGAAAATGGTCAGGATACAAAGGGTTAACATGCACTGAACAAAATAAAAAAACACAGGGGTTAAACAAACACACAGAAATAGAATAGTCAACTAGTTGGGTCAAAATCCTAGAAGACTGCAAAGGTACCAAAACAGGAAACAGGAGAATGGTCAAGTGACAATAGCAAAGGGTCAAACACAGAGTAGCAAAGCAGTAGCAAGTCAGAGGAAGTGCTGAGAAATGAACAAGAGCAATAAATAGCAGGCTGGCTGGCAATTTATATGTACCTGAAAAGGGAGTGGACGCAATGAGCAGATGTGTTAGGCTCTAAGCCAAGCTCACTGATGGGACTAGGCATTGTCAGGCTACACATGATCCTTTAGCCAAACACCAGAAAATGTAACCCTTCTGGCAGAACCAGGTCGAGTCATTACAGTAAGGGGGCATAATGTGAATTAAAATGAATTTCAGTGGGCACAGTGTCTATTATAGTTAACATCAGGGGCACAGAGCATTATCATTCATGTTCGGAGAACTACATGCATTGTAATGAAATTTAGGGGGCACAGTGTATAATACAATGAATTTCATGGTGCCCAGGTTTTTAATAAGAAACTTTAAGGGAAATAATATGCAGTAAAATGCATTTTTTGATGTCAGAATCTACAGTGTGGCATGGTATTTAGCGTGCACAGTGTGGGGCAATACTATATTCAGAGGGCACAGAGAGAGCTGCAGTGGAAAAGTAGCTGCAGTGTCATGCTTACAAGCCCTTTCTTGTGCTTACTCCCTAGGTTACATAGAACTTTAAAGGGGTACTCCGGTGAAAACCTTTTTTCTTTTAAATCAACTGGAGGCAGAAAGTTAAACATATTTGTAAATGACTTCTATTAAAAAATCTTAATCCTTCCAGTACTTATTAGCTGCTGAATGCTACAGAGGAAATTCCTTTCTTTTTGGAACACTGATGACATCACGAACACAGTGCTCTCTGGTGACATCTCTGTCCATTTTAGCAACGATGCATGGTGGCTCAGTGGTTAGCACCGCTGCCTTGCAGTGCTGGGGACTTGGGTTCAAATCCTACTAAGGACAACAATAAATAAAGCATTATTATTTTTTTAATAACATCAGCAGAGAGGACTGCGCTCGTGATGTCATCAGAGAGCATTCCAAAAAGAAAAGTATTTCCTCTGTAGTATTCAGCAGCTAATAAATACAGGAAGGATTAAGATTTTTTAATAAAAGTAATTTACAAATATGTTTAACTTTCTTCCACCAGTTGATTTAAAAGAAAAAAGATTTTCACCAGAGTACCCCTTTAAGAACAAGACATACAGACACAAAGTAGCAAAAGTAACAAAAGATAATACTATAATACTATATAGTAGAGACTCTTAATATTACATGTAGAATCCAGTAAACTAGTAGTAGAGAAGAAAGAAATGTGAAAAAGTTATGTTAAAACACTATGTAATTTCTGTCATTCATGCGCAGGCCACCCATGGCTCAGGTACTGTATAATACTGTATAAGAATATAATATAATGTATTATGTAAGAGTATAATTTGAATAATTAAAAAACATATTGCAATAATTAAAATAGAATGAACACAGCAACTGAAAAGGGTTGTTCTAGTGGCAATCCTGGGCAGTGATAATACAATAATCAGAAAAATAGATGACTAAAACAATGATGTGCATAAGACATAGTAGTCAGCAAACACCATGTAAATGATACTTGTATAGAGGATGCATTAGCACACAGCTGCAAAGAGAAAGTTCTATAGTTAAGCAGTGCAAGCGCAAATAGTCAAATATACAGCCATAAAGGGCAATGCACACCAGCAAAGTGACAGAAGTAGGTTGTCTTAGGCTAAGTTTCCACTTGCTTTTTTTTTTTTTTCTGGCAGTTTTTGGAATGCTGCCACTGCAGTTTTTGAGCCAAAGTCAGAAGTGGATCCATAAGGGAGGAGAAGTGTAAGTCCTTCCTTTATATGTTCTTTTCCTATTGAATACATTTATGGCTTTGGCTCACAAACTGCTGTGGTAGTATTCCAAAAACTGCCAGAAAAAAAACCAAGTGGAAACTTAGCCTCATGGAAACACATGTAAAGTCTGGAGTTCCTGTGGCTCCCTGTCAGATTGTGACTAGACCTGAGCCTACAAACAAAAAACAAAGACCATAGTGTTTTTTGCCCCAAAAACCTATACAGCGATAACAGTGTAACGACACAAACTCTGCAGCATAAAATCTGTAACATAAATTCTGCAGCATAAAAATCTGCAATGTATATGCTCAATGTGGAGCAGGAAATACACGTTTCTCTGCTCCACATAAGAAGTGATGATGGTGCTCAATGCTGGATGTGTTGACCCCTGAAATCCTCCATTACTAAAGTGCCATACCTGTTTGACTTCCGACAACCTTCATTACTCATATGCTAAACCCATACAACACCTGACAACCTCATGTTTTGGCCAAGATGTTAAAAGGGCATTGTCATAAAAAAAAAAAAAAGTTTAAAATGTTACAGAGACATATCAAAACTTTGAATGACTAGGTCTGAGTGTTCAGTCCCTGAGTAATAATGAGAATGAGCTGGGAGAAGTGCAGGCCTAGCACATTCTCTTTCATCTCTGTGTCAAATGACATGACAACAATCTATCCGGTTGTCCTAGTCTCATAGACACAGAACACAGTGGTGCTTCTCTCCCTACAATTTCGAACACTCAGACTTTGACCAATCATTTTTTTTTTTAATGGTTAAAAGAGAAACACTCGACCCCACTAGGCGTTCACTGATTACACTCAGATGCTGGACTCGCACGGTCCCTAGAAGCCGCTGTAAATCTTTTGTAGGCGCTAACATGCAGGTGACCAGACAATAAATATGATTAGAGATGAGCGAATCGAAGCTGACAAATACAAATTTCTGAAAAAATTGCATTCGCAATGAATGCGAATATCGCCACGATTTTATGGCGCGAATCGCTTCATTAAACTCCATTTACTGCGGTCCAGGCTCCAGGGCATCTTAAATGGAGGATCCACATGTCGGTACATGGGGCAAGGAACGCTGGGAAGGCTGGAAGGCAAGGCAGGAAGGCAAGTAGGCGGGACGACCCGAATCACATGCAGGATGCAGCAGCCAGTCACCCCTGTGATGTCACAGCCCTATATATTCGGCAGCCATTTTGTTGCTCATCATATCATTCATTATACTGCATATAGATAGGATGGACATCGCTGTGTGTGTTACACAGAAAAGTTTTTTGCAGCAGCATTTCACATCCTAGTCACCTCAGCCTTCTGTAGGACACAGAGCACAGCGTATTTGCACAGAAATTAATTCTGACTGCAGCGATTAACCCCTCAGTCACTGTGAACAGCATTGTTTTACAGAGAGGGGAAGAGAGCAGTGTGTTTTCAGAGGAGGGAGAACATTTTTTTTAGGGCAAATCTGTGTCTTTGTTCTACAACTACTAGTCAGCTGGTTATACTAGTCTGTAGATGGTATAATCCATACCCAGCAGTCCATTCCTAATAGTATTTGAGAGAGAGTCTTTTTGCAATTTTGGGTTTAGTACACAGTGACTGTGTCTGCAGCATTGTTGTGTACTGCTGGTGTTGTGAACTATTTTTTTTTTTTTTGCGTACTGTAGCACATTTTTGTGCCCTCATAATCGCATACCACATACCTACATCTACATCTAAGTGGTGTACTATTTTGTATCTGTTAATCTCTCAAGGGCCTACATACTCTGAAAGGACAGCCAAAAGTAATCACAGGCTGATGTTTTACTCAAATAATTTTTGAAGTGTACAATAGCGCATTTTTCTGCCCTCATATGTGCATAACACATACATACATCTAGGTAGTGTACCTGTTAATCTCTCAAAGGGCCTAGATACTGTGAAAGTCCAGGAAAAAAGTATTCAACGACACGTGTTTTTACTCAGATACTATTTTAAGTGTACTGTATCGCATTTTTCTGCCCTCATAAGTGCATACCACATACCTACATCTAAGTAGTGTACTATTTTGTACCTGTTAATCTGTCAAGGGCCTATATACTGTGAAAGGACAGCCACCTGCTGCTGTTCTAGACAAATACTGCTTTAAGCACAATAAAGCGTATTGTACTCTCCTCATATATGCAATAAGTATGTCAGGCAGAATAGTGTCAGGACATTGCACAGTGGAGTGGCAAAGGCCTAAATTCATCAGGCGCATGCAGAGATCGCAGCAGAGTAGGGCCAGTGGCAGCCGGAGTTGCAGCAATCGTGTCTCGTCCAGCAACCCAGCAGCCGTGATTGATCGGCAGCATGAGGAGGAGATCAAAGGGCCTCACAATCCCTAAGATAAAAGATGAATTGTCACATTTAAATTGAATATTTATGGTAGCAAGTGCTACCTTAAACATTTGCATACAAATTCCAGCAAAGTTAGAAAAGTATATGGATGGGTCAGAGGCAGGGGCTTTGCTAGGTCTCCAAAAGATTTGGGGCTAGAGCCCATAGCACAGCCACGCCCCTAACCACACCCTAAGAAATGCTCATAACCCACCCTCAGCCACGCCTGTAACCACACTATAAGACACACCCCTAAGAGAATGCATGGAGCATTTGTGTGGCCATTACTCCTCCATTCTGGTGATTGGTGGGTGTCCCAGTGGTCAGACCCCAGATAGGCACTGAGGGAGACTATAAGAAGCTCTTGACAGGATAATGGAACCCAGGTGAATCATATACTGTGGGGCTGAGTTCATATGAAAAATAGAAACCAATACAATTCCAAAACACATGAAGACTGAACTATATAGCACTCACCTGTTGTAGTTTCGCATAAATAACTGTACTTTATTCAAGCTTCAGCAGTCACAAAGCAATGATACACCTGGTGCAAGGAGGGAGTGGCCAAAGCAGCAAGCAGAAGCTTCATCTGTTTTTTTTACCTTAATGACCGGTCCAATTTTTCAAATCTGACCTGTGTCTCTTTAAGTGGTAATAACTCTGACACACTTTTAATTGAGGGAAACAATTCTGAGATAGTTTTTTTGTGACATTTTGCATTTTACATTGGTGGTAAATCTTTGTTGCTTTGTAGTTTTTATGTTTTTCCTTTTCACAATAATTTTTTTTTCATTTGTGTAGCCATAACTTTACTTTTTGTCCAATTGCAATCTGTAGGGTTTATTTTTTGTGTCATGAGCTGTAGTTTTTAGTGGCATACTTTATTTTCTTATATCATGCATTACGAAGCCAGAAAAAAATAATATGTATGGCAAAATGGAAAAATATAGAATTGGGCAATTTTGTGGGGCAATTATTTTTTGGGAGTCTGCAATATGGTGAAACTTTATTCTATGGGTCAGTATTATTCCAATGATGCTAAAGAAAAGTTTTGTTTTATGGTTATAAGAAATTGAAAACTTGAAAACGAAAAATAAATAAATAAATAAAATACTCTGTTCAAAGCCATGTTTTGACCCATATACCTTTTTTTATTTTTCCACCTACAGAGCTGTGTCAGGGTTTTTTTTTTTTGCGTCATGATCTGTAGTTTTAATAGGTACCACTGGTGTGCAGTTCTGACTTTTTGATCACTTTGAATAAAAACGTTTTCTGGGATGTGATGTAACCATAAATCATACATTTTGGCTTATGGAATTTTTTCTACATTTACTCCATTCACTATGCGGAATATTAAACATAAATTCAAAGATAGGACATTGATGCATGTGCGTCAATACCAGATATGAAGAGTTTTTTTATTTTTTTTTTCATTATATACATATATATATATATATATATATATATATATTTTTTTGTTTTTTGTTTTTTTGTTTTGGGAAAAGGTGATGATTTTTATTGGGGTATTGGGGGGGGGGGGGTTATATTATTTAAAACTTTTTTTTTTAACCTGGTTGGTTAGCAAATAGAGGCAGGACCTCATGCAATATTTTTCTTTTTTAACCCCTTAGGGACATGTGCTGTAACAGCAAGGCTATGTGATCAGCTGGGAGATGTGCGGCAGGGCTATGTGATCGGTGGGGAGATGTGAAGAGCAGATGGAAAGGAGCAGGTTTGTAGCGCTCCTTCTGCCTGCGCTCCACAGTCTGTCGCAGTGGTGAGATGCTGTTCTCCCAACAACCCGCGACAAGGCTAACATTTTCTGAGACTGCAGCTAAGCCGCCAACTACATCACAACACTTCCCATAAGCCATGCAATAATTAACAAAACAAAACTGAGGCAGCCTGAGACCCGGCGCTATGGGCATGACAACCAGGGCTACAGCCCTGTTAACCCCCCTAGCAACACCCCTAGTCAGAGGCATTATACAAACCTATGCACGCAGCTGCAGCAACCAATATAGGGAGAGCAGCTGTAAGGAGCAGATTCGGGATGAACGAATTTTAGAAAAATGAAATTCGCCCATATCGCCGAATTTTCCGAAAAAAATTGGTTGGGCCCAAATTTATTTGCAGTGAATTGCTATTATAAACAGCTATTTCTGGCCTACAGAGAGCCTCAATAGGGGTGTAGAACACTTTGCCTTGCTGTAACACGTATAGGGTGTGTGCTAGGTTAGTGAAATAATACTGTTATTCATTATGACATGCAGATCAGAGGCATCACTATTAGAATCACTGTCGCAGAGTGGCACAATGACAGAGCCTGGAGGTGGTATCAGTATGAGGAGACCATATAGTGGCTGAATAACAGAGCGTGGAGGTGGCGGCAGCATGAGGAGAACATATAGCCTCAATAGGGGTGTAGAACGCTTTGCCTTGTCTTAACACGCATAGGGAGTGTGCTGTGTTAGTAAAATAATACTGTTATTCAGCATGACATGCAGATTACAAGCATCACTATTAGAATCACTGCTGCAGAGCATCTGTATGTGGCAGCAGGGAGACCATATGGCATCAAAATTGAAGAGAATAAAGAGAATTTTTGTGTAATTTAAAAAAAAATTTATTTGAATTTATTTACACTTTTTGAGTACCTATTCTGGTGAGCATCGAGCTGGCCGTCCTCCACCAGGCAAGATGCCGCCTGTTTCAGCCCCTGCCTCTCAAGGCCCCCCTGACTGTGAAAGTGCAAATTTTTCATTTAATCAGTTATGGTTCATTTTTATAGCTCTATTGATGTTTTGAAATTTAAATTTAAGATTTAATATTAAAATGTGTGGTACCAAATTCAACAAGGAGTCATATGTCACATGGCGGCACAATGACAGAGCCTAGAGGTGGCAGCAGCATGAGGGGACCATAATCTGTCTGAATGACACTGCCTGGAATTGGCGGCAGCATAAGGAGACCACAGGGCCTCACAATCACTAAGATAAAAAGATGAATATTCAAATTCAAATTGAAGATTTATGGTAATCTAGTGCTACCTTAACATTTTTTAAGTGATGTACAAGCAGCATTAGGAGACCATATAGTGGCTGAATGACACAGCCTGGAGTTGGCGACAGCATGAGGAGACAATAGGGAAAAGATTAATTTTCAATTTTAAATTGAATTTTTATGGTATACAGTGCTACCTTAAAAAAATTTCAGTGATGTACAAGCAGCATGAGGAGACCATATAGTGGTTGAATGACAAAGCCTGGAGTTGGCAACATCATGAGGAGACAATAGGCCCGAAGATTAAAAGATTCATTTTCAATTAATCAATGGGGACGGTGCAGCTGTGCTTGGGGAGAAGATGGCTAGAAGGGTGGAGGAGTGTTTAAACTAGGGACTGGGGGGAGGGGGAGGGAACCTAGAACATAGAGGGGGAAGATAGTGTAGATAGAGAAGTGGGAATTATAAATGTACCTGGGGGTGGAGCGGAGGGAGGGGTTAGAATAGTTAATAGGAATAGGCTTCATAGGAAAATAAAACTTACACCCTTAAATCCCATTAACCCCAATAACATAAAGGATGGAAATGTAAAGGATGGAAATGTAAAGTGTATGTTCACAAATGCCAGAAGCCTAGAAAATAAAATGGGGGAGCTTGAGGCCTTGATACTGGAGGAACATATTGATATAGTTGGGGTCACTGAGACATGGCTGGACTCCTCGCATGACTGGGCCGTCAATCTGCAGGGGTTTACATTGTTTTGCAAAGATAAAATGAACAGAAAAGGTGGTGGAGTCTGTCTGTATGTTAGAAGTGTTAGTCAGTGTGAACGATGCCATAGTGTGTGATGATTCTGAGGATGTGGAATCACTGTGGGTAGAATTACAAAAGGAGGGAAATACTGAAAAATAATATTTGGTGTAATCTACAGACCCCCTAATGAAGAGATAGAAGGTCGGCTGCATAAACAAATAGAGAGGGCCGCCCGGGCAGGTACAGTGGTAATAATGGGAGATTTTAACTATCCAGATATAGATTGGGGTCCGTGGATGGCTAAAACTACTGTTACGCCGAGCGCTCCGGGTCCCCGCTCCTCCCCGGAGCGCTCGCTTCACTCCCTCCGCTGCAGCGCTCCGGTCACGTCCTCTGACCCGGGGCGCTGCGATCCTGCTGCCAGCCGGGATGCGATTCGCGATGCGGGTAGCGCCCGCTCGCGATGCGCACCCCGGCTCCCCTACCTGACTCGCTCCCCGTCTGTTCTGTCCCGGCGCGCGCGGCCCCGCTCCCTAGGGCGCGCGCGCGCCGGGTCTCTGCGATTTAAAGGGCCACTGCGCCGCAGTGGTTCCAATTAGGGTTTTCACCTGTGCACTTCCCTATATTACCTCACTTCCCTTGCACTCCCTTGCCGGATCTTGTTGCCTTAGTGCCAGTGAAAGCGTTCCTTGTGTGTTCCTTGCCTGTGTTTCCAGACCTTCTGCCGTTGCCCCTGACTACGATCCTTGCTGCCTGCCCCGACCTTCTGCTACGTCCGACCTTGCTTCTGCCTACTCCCTTGTACCGCGCCTATCTTCAGCAGCCAGAGAGGTGAGCCGTTGCTAGTGGATACGACCTGGTCACTACCGCCGCAGCAAGACCATCCCGCTTTGCGGCGGGCTCTGGTGAAAACCAGTAGTGGCTTAGAACCGGTCCACTAGCACGGTCCACGCCAATCCCTCTCTGGCACAGAGGGTCCACTACCTGCCAGCCGGCATCGTGACAGTAGATCCGGCCATGGATCCCGCTGAAGTTCCTCTGCCAGTTGTCGCTGACCTCACCACGGTGGTCGCCCAGCAGTCACAACAGATAGCGCAACAAGGCCAACAGCTGTCTCAACTGACCGTTATGCTACAACAGTTGCTACCACAGCTTCAGCAGTCATCTCCTCCGCCAGCTCCTGCACCTCCTCCGCAGCGAGTGGCCGCTCCTGGGATACGCTTATCCTTGCCGGATAAATTTGATGGGGACTCTAAGTTTTGCCGTGGCTTTCTTTCCCAATGTTCCCTGCATCTGGAGATGATGTCGGACCTGTTTCCCACTGAAAGGTCTAAGGTGGCTTTCGTAGTCAGTCTTCTGTCCGGAAAAGCCCTGTCATGGGCCACACCGCTCTGGGACCGCAATGACCCCGTCACTGCCTCTGTACACTCCTTCTTCTCGGAAATCCGAAGTGTCTTTGAGGAACCTGCCCGAGCCTCTTCTGCTGAGACTGCCCTGTTGAACCTGGTCCAGGGTAATTCTTCCGTTGGCGAGTATGCCGTACAATTCCGTACACTTGCTTCAGAATTGTCCTGGAATAATGAGGCCCTCTGCGCGACCTTCAAAAAAGGCCTATCCAGCAACATTAAAGATGTTCTGGCCGCACGAGAAATTCCTGCTAATCTACATGAACTTATTCACCTAGCCACTCGCATTGACATGCGTTTTTCTGAAAGGCGTCAGGAACTCCGCCAAGATATGGACTCTGTTCGCACGAGGCGTTTCGTCTCCTCGGCTCCTCTCTCCTCTGGTCCCCTGCAATCTGTTCCTGTGCCTCCCGCCGTGGAGGCTATGCAGGTCGACCGGTCTCGCCTGACACCTCAAGAGAGGACACGACGCCGTATGGAGAACCTCTGCCTGTACTGTGCTAGTACCGAACACTTCCTGAGGGATTGTCCTATCCGTCCTCCCCGCCTGGAAAGACGTACGCTGACTCCGCACAAAGGTGAGACAGTCCTTGATGTCTACTCTGCTTCTCCACGTCTTACTGTGCCTGTGCGGATGTCTGCCTCTGCCTTCTCCTTCTCTACAGTGGCCTTCTTGGACTCTGGATCTGCAGGAAATTTTATTTTGGCCTCTCTCGTCAACAGGTTCAACATCCCAGTGACCAGTCTCGCCAGACCCCTCTACATCAATTGTGTAAATAATGAAAGATTGGACTGTACCATACGTTTCCGCACGGAGCCCCTTCTTATGAGCATCGGATCTCATCATGAGAGGATTGAACTTTTGGTCCTCCCCAATTGCACCTCGGAGATTCTCCTTGGACTTCCCTGGCTTCAACTTCATTCCCCAACCCTGGATTGGTCCACTGGGGAGATCAAGAGTTGGGGGTCCTCTTGTTCCAAGAACTGTCTAAAACCGGTTCCCAGTAACCCTTGCCGTAACTCTGTGGTTCCTCCAGTAACCGGTCTCCCTAAGGCCTATATGGACTTCGCGGATGTTTTCTGCAAAAAACAAGCTGAGACTCTACCTCCTCACAGGCCTTATGATTGCCCTATCGACCTCCTCCCGGGTACTACTCCACCCCGGGGCAGAATTTATCCTCTCTCTGCCCCAGAGACTCTTGCCATGTCCGAATACGTCCAGGAGAATCTAAAAAAGGGCTTTATCCGTAAATCCTCCTCTCCTGCCGGAGCCGGATTTTTCTTTGTGTCCAAAAAAGATGGCTCCCTACGTCCTTGCATTGACTACCGCGGTCTTAATAAAATCACGGTTAAGAACCGCTACCCCTTACCCCTCATCTCTGAACTCTTTGATCGCCTCCAAGGTGCCCACATCTTCACTAAATTGGACTTAAGAGGCGCCTATAACCTCATCCGCATCAGAGAGGGGGACGAGTGGAAAACGGCATTTAACACCAGAGATGGACACTTTGAGTATCTGGTCATGCCCTTTGGACTGTGCAATGCCCCTGCCGTCTTCCAAGACTTTGTCAATGAAATTTTTCGTGATCTGTTATACTCCTGTGTTGTGGTATATCTGGACGATATCCTAATTTTTTCTGCCAATCTAGAAGAACACCGCCAGCATGTCCGTATGGTTCTTCAGAGACTTCGTGCCAACCAACTCTATGCCAAAATTGAGAAATGTCTGTTTGAATGCCAATCTCTTCCTTTTCTAGGATATTTGGTCTCTGGCCAGGGACTACAGATGGATCCAGACAAACTCTCTGCCGTCTTAAATTGGCCACGCCCCTCCGGACTCCGTGCTATCCAACGCTTTTTGGGGTTCGCCAATTATTACAGGCAATTTATTCCACATTTTTCTACCATTGTGGCTCCTATCGTGGCTTTAACCAAGAAAAATGCTGATCCCAAGTCCTGGCCTCCTCAAGCAGAAGACTCCTTTAAACGACTCAAGTCTGCCTTCTCTTCGGCTCCCGTGCTCTCCAGACCTGACCCTTCCAAACCCTTCCTATTGGAGGTTGATGCCTCCTCAGTAGGAGCTGGAGCTGTTCTTCTACAAAAAAATCCTTCCGGGCATGCTGTCACTTGTGGTTTTTTCTCTAGGACCTTCTCTCCAGCGGAGAGGAACTACTCCATCGGGGATCGAGAGCTTCTAGCCATTAAATTAGCACTTGAGGAATGGAGGCATCTGCTGGAGGGATCAAGATTTCCTGTTATTATCTACACCGACCACAAGAACCTCTCCTACCTCCAGTCGGCCCAACGGCTGAATCCTCGCCAGGCCCGGTGGTCTCTGTTCTTTGCCCGATTTAATTTTGAGATTCACTTTCGTCCTGCCGATAAGAACATTAGGGCTGATGCTCTCTCTCGTTCCTCGGATGCCTCAGAAGTTGATCTCCCTCCGCAACACATCATTCCACCTGACTGCCTGATCTCCACTTCTCCTGCCTCCATCAGGCAGACTCCTCCAGGAAAGACCTTTGTTTCTCCACGCCAACGCCTCGGAATCCTCAAATGGGGTCACTCCTCCCATCTCGCAGGTCATGCGGGCATCAAGAAATCTGTGCAACTCATCTCCCGCTTCTATTGGTGGCCGACTCTGGAGACGGATGTTGGGGACTTTGTGCGAGCCTGCACTATCTGTGCCCGGGATAAGACTCCTCGCCAGAAGCCCGCTGGTTTTCTTCATCCTCTGCCTGTCCCCGAACAGCCTTGGTCTCTGATTGGTATGGATTTTATTACTGATTTACCCCCTTCCCGTGGCAACACCGTTATTTGGGTGGTCGTTGATCGATTCTCCAAAATGGCACATTTCATCCCTCTTCCTGGTCTTCCTTCTGCGCCTCAGTTGGCTAAACAATTTTTTGTACACATTTTTCGTCTTCACGGGTTGCCTACGCAGATTGTCTCGGATAGAGGGGTCCAATTCGTGTCTAAATTCTGGAGGGCTCTCTGTAAACAACTCAAGATTAAATTAAATTTTTCCTCTGCATATCATCCCCAGTCCAATGGACAAGTAGAAAGAATTAACCAGATCCTGGGTGATTATTTGCGACATTTTGTTTCCTCCCGCCAGGATGACTGGGCAGATCTCCTTCCATGGGCCGAATTTTCGTATAACTTCAGGGTCTCTGAATCTTCCTCCAAATCCCCATTTTTCGTGGTGTACGGCCGTCACCCTCTTCCCCCCCTCCCTACCCCCTTGCCCTCTGGTCTGCCCGCTGTGGATGAAATTTCTCGTGACCTTTCCATTATATGGAGAGAGACCCAAAATTCTCTCTTACAGGCTTCTTCACGCATGAAGAGGTTTGCGGATAAGAAAAGAAGAGCTCCCCCCGTTTTTTCCCCTGGAGACAAGGTATGGCTCTCCGCTAAATATGTCCGCTTCCGTGTCCCTAGCTACAAGTTGGGACCACGCTATCTTGGTCCTTTCAAAATTTTGTGTCAAATTAATCCTGTCTCTTATAAACTTCTTCTTCCTCCTTCTCTTCGTATCCCTAATGCCTTTCACGTCTCTCTTCTCAAACCACTCATCCTCAACCGTTTTTCTCCCAAATCTGTTCCTCCCACTCCTGTTTCCGGCTCCTCGGACGTCTTCTCGGTCAAGGAAATTTTGGCTGCCAAAAAGGTCAGAGGGAAAAATTTTTTTTTAGTAGACTGGGAGGGTTGTGGTCCTGAAGAGAGATCCTGGGAACCTGAGGACAACATCCTTGACAAAAGTCTGCTCCTCAGGTTCTCAGGCTCCAAGAAGAGGGGGAGACCCAAGGGGGGGGGTACTGTTACGCCGAGCGCTCCGGGTCCCCGCTCCTCCCCGGAGCGCTCGCTTCACTCCCTCCGCTGCAGCGCTCCGGTCACGTCCTCTGACCCGGGGCGCTGCGATCCTGCTGCCAGCCGGGATGCGATTCGCGATGCGGGTAGCGCCCGCTCGCGATGCGCACCCCGGCTCCCCTACCTGACTCGCTCCCCGTCTGTTCTGTCCCGGCGCGCGCGGCCCCGCTCCCTAGGGCGCGCGCGCGCCGGGTCTCTGCGATTTAAAGGGCCACTGCGCCGCTGATTGGCGCAGTGGTTCCAATTAGGGTTTTCACCTGTGCACTTCCCTATATTACCTCACTTCCCTTGCACTCCCTTGCCGGATCTTGTTGCCTTAGTGCCAGTGAAAGCGTTCCTTGTGTGTTCCTTGCCTGTGTTTCCAGACCTTCTGCCGTTGCCCCTGACTACGATCCTTGCTGCCTGCCCCGACCTTCTGCTACGTCCGACCTTGCTTCTGCCTACTCCCTTGTACCGCGCCTATCTTCAGCAGCCAGAGAGGTGAGCCGTTGCTAGTGGATACGACCTGGTCACTACCGCCGCAGCAAGACCATCCCGCTTTGCGGCGGGCTCTGGTGAAAACCAGTAGTGGCTTAGAACCGGTCCACTAGCACGGTCCACGCCAATCCCTCTCTGGCACAGAGGGTCCACTACCTGCCAGCCGGCATCGTGACAACTACAAAGGGGTGGCAATTCCTACATTTATTGCAGGATAATTTTATGGGCCAGTTTGTGGAGGACCCAACAAGAAGTGATGCCTTGTTGGATCCATCTGATCATTTCCAACAACGCAGAGCTGGTTGGTAATGTAACTGTCCGGGAAAACCTTGGTAATAGCGACCACAATATAGTTACTTTTGACTTAAAATGTACAAAACAAAGACAGGTGGGGAAGGCAAAAACATATAACTTTAAAAAGGCAAACTTCCCTGGGCTGAGGGCTGCACTACAGGACATAGACTGGGGGAGGTGTTCTCAAATACTGATACAGAAGGTAAATTGGACATCTTTAAATCAACTTTAAATAACTATACAGCTAAATATATACCAAAGGGGAACAAATATAAACGATTAAAACTAAATCCTACATGGCTGACAAATGATGTTAAAAGAGCAATAAACAACAAAAAAATAGCTTTCAAAAAATACAAATCTGATGGGTCAGATATAACATTTAAACAGTACAAGGAGCTTAATAAAATCTGTAAAAAATTAATAAAAACAGCAAAAATTCAAAATGAGAGACAGGTGGCTAAAAAAGCAAAACTAATCCTAAATATTTTTTTGATATATAAACGCAAAAAAAACAAGGACAGATCATTTAGGACCCCTTAACTCCTTGGGGAGAGAGCCCATTATAACCCTAAGGACGGGAGCATTTTTTGCAATTCTGATCACTGTCACTTTAAGCATTAATAACTCTGGGATGCTTTTACTTTTCATTCTGATTCCGAGAACATTTTTTTCGTGACATATTCTACTTTATGTTAGGGGTAAATTTTTGTCGATACCTGCATCATTTCTTGGTGAAAAATTCCAAAATTTTATGAAAAAATTTAAAATCTGGCATTTTTCTAACTTTGAAGCTCTCTGCTTGTAAGGAAAACAGACATTCCAAATAAATTATATATTAATTTACAAAAACAATATGTCTACTTTATGTTTGCATCATAAAGTTGACATGTTTTTACTTTTGGAAGACATCATAGGGCTTAAAGGTTCAGAAGCAATTTTCCAATTTTTCACAAAATTTTCAAAATCGGAATTTTTCAGGGACCAGTTCAGTTTTGAAGTGGATTTGAAGGGCCTTCATATTAGAAATACCCCATAAATTACCCCATTATAAAAACTGCACCCCTAAAAGTATTCAAAATGAAATTCAGTAAGTTTGTTAACCCTTTAGGTGTTTCACAGGAATAGCAGCAAAGTGAAGGAGAAAATTCAAAATCTTCATTTTTTACACTTGCATGTTCTTGTAGACACAATTTTAGAAATTTTACAAGGGGTAATAGGAGAAAAAGCCCCCCAAAATTTGTAACCCAATTTCTCTCGAGTATGGAAATACCTCATATGTGTATGTCAAGTGTTTGGCGGGCGCAGTAGAGGGCTCAGAAGGGAAGGAGCGACAATGGGATTTTGGAGAGTGAATTTTGCTGAAATGGTTTTTGGGGGCATGTCAAATTTAGGAAGCCCCTATGGTGCCAGAACAGCAAAAAAAAAAAAAAAAAAACACATGGCATACTATTTTGGAAACTACACCCCTCAAGGCACGTAACAAGGGGTCCGGTGAGCCTTAACACCCCACAGATGTTTACGACTTTTTGTTAAATTCGGATGTGTAAATGAAAAAAAAAAATTCACTAAAGTGCAGGTTTTTTCCCCAAATTTACCATTTCTACAAAGGGTAATGGGAGAAATATCCCCCCACAATTTGTAACGCAATTTCTCCCGAGTATGGAGATACCCCATATGTGGCCCTAAACTGTTGCCTTGAAATACGACAGGGCTCTGAAGTGAGAGAGCTCCATGCGCATTTGAGGCCTGAATAAGGAATTTGCAATAGTGGTGGACCCGGTTACAAGGATGGGGCTTGTCTCCACCATAACCCTACAGCAGTGTTTCCCAAACAGGGTGCCTCCAGCTGTTGCAAGACTCCCCGCCTGCCAGGACAGTCTATGGCTGTCCGGCAACACTGGGAGTTGTGGTTTTTCAACAGCTAGAGGCGCCGTTTAGGAAACACTGCCGTATGAGACGTTTTTCATTTTTATTGGGGGGGGGGGTCGACGGGAAACCCACTGTAAACCCGCCCGTGTGAATGTACCCTGTACATTCACATGGGGGGGGCGCCCCAAACCTTCAGCTGTGGCAAAATGACAACTCCCAGAATGCACTGACAGACCGTACATGCTGGGAGTTGTAGTTTTACAACAGCTGTAGGCACACTGGTGGGGAACCACTGAGTTAGAAAACAGACTCTAGCTCAGTGATTCCAACCCATGTGCCTCCAGCTGTTGCAAGACTACAACTCCCAGCATGTACGGTCTGTCAGTGCACTCTGGGAGTTGTAGTTGTGCAACAGCTGGAGGCACATGGGTTGGAATGACTGAGTTAGGAAACAGACTCTAGCTCAGTGTTCCCCAACCAGTGTGCCTACAGCTATTGCAAAACTACAATTCCCAGCATGGCCAGACAGTCAGGGATGCTAGGCGTGTAGTTCTGCAATATCTGGCCCTTCAGATGTTGCAGAACTACAACTCCCAACATGCCTGGACAGTCTGGGCATGCTAGGAGTTGTAGTTATGCAACAACTGGGGAAGAACAGTGGCCTCCAAACTGTAGCCCTCCAGATGTTGCAAAACTACAACTCCATGCATGCCCAGACTATCCAGGCATGCTGGGGGTTGTAGTTCAGCAACATCTGAAGGGCCAGATATTGCAGAACTACACGCCCAGCATCCCTGACTGTCTGGGCATTCTGGGAGTTGTAGTTTTGCAACATCTGGAGGGCTACAGTTTGGAGACCACCATATAGTGGTCTCCAAACTGTGACCCTCCAGATGTTGCAAAACTACAACTCCCAGCATGCCCAAACAGCCTTTGGCTGTCTGGGCATGCTGGGAGTTGTAGTTTTGCAGCTTTTAGAAGGCCACAGTGAAGATCACTTATCGCGATCTTCACTGCAGCCTTCTCAGCCGCACTTTCCGGCCGCCGCTCCTCCTGCTTGCGCCGCTGCTCCGGGATGCCGCCTCCGCCGCCTCCGAAGGTCCAGGTAAGCCGGGCTATGCTCCTCCCTCTCCGCCCGTGTTCCCCCGCTCTGTACCGACTTCCGATCGGTGGCCAGAGCGGGGGAAATTAACTCTAACCCCCCACCCCCCTCCTGCCATTGGTGGTCAGCCTGACCGACCAATGGCAGGGGATAGGAGGGGGTGGCAACACTGCCACCTCGCTCCTACCCTTTAGGCTGGTCGGAGCTGGCTCTGACAGCTCCGATCAGTCTCATTTTCTGGGAGATCGGGTCACCAGTGACCCGATTTACCTGGATCGCGGCAAATCGCAGGTCTGAATCGACCTGCGATTTGCTGCGATCGCCGATATGGGGGGGTCTCATGACCCCCCTAGGCATTGCCACGGGATGCCTGCTGATAGATATCAGCAGTCATCCCGGTCCGATCACCGCCCGACGAGCGGCAGTGATCAGAAATGCTGAGGGCGTATGGATACGCCCTCCGTCCTTAAGTGACGGGACGCGAGGGCGTATGCATACACCCTTCGTCCCCAAGGAGTTAATAATGATAATGGGGAGGTTGTCACAGGCGATAAAGAGAAAGCAGAGCTACTGAATGGGTTCTTTAGTTCTGTATATACTAAGGAAGAAGGAACTGACATTGGCCAGGTCAGTGCTGGTAACACATCATGTAATGTACTGAACTGGCTTAATGTAGAAATGGTACAAGGCAAGTTAAGTAATATAAATGTAAGCAAATCTCCAGGGCCAGATGGATTGCACCCAATAGTGCTAGAGAACTAAGTTCAGTAATATCTGTACCCCTGTTCATGATTATTTAGAGATTCACTGATGTCTGGTATTGTGCCAAGGGACTGGCGCAAGGCGAATGTGGTGCCAATCTTCAAAAGGGCTCTAGGTCTTGCCCAGGAAACTATAGACCGGTAAGTTTAACGTGCATTGTGGGTAAATTGTATGAAGGACTTATAAGGGATTACATACAGGAATACATAGGGGATAATTGCATTATAAGTGATAGCCAGCATGGGTTTACTAAGGATAGAAGTTGTCAAACCAATCTAATTTGCTTTTATGAAGAGGTGAGTAGAAGCCTTGACAGAGGAATGGCTGTGGATATAGGGGGAGATGTATCAATGTTGTTTTTGGTAGACGTTTTTTGTAGATCATTTTGTTTGGTCTAAATTTGGAGCAATTTCTCCAAATTTATCAAACTTGTGCAAGCCCCATGATAAATTTCGTGCAATGGTCTAAATCTCCACAAAGTTCTATTTGTAGACCTGTTCTACACCTCACAGGAATAGTGGTGTATCCTGGACGCTGGGATTTTGTTCTATTGTTTTTCAGGATTCCACTGAGGTTTTTTTTTTGTCCACCAGCAAAAACGCCTGAAAAACGGTCCCAGCTTTTCCTGCATTTTGGTAATTTTTCTTGGGGGAGATTTATCAAAAACTGTACAGAGGAAGAGTAGTGCAGTTGCCCATGGCAACCAATCAGATTGCTTCTTTACAAAAATGAAAGGAGCAATCTGATAGGTTGCTATGGGCAACTGCACCGCTCTTCCTCTGCATAGGTTTTGATTAATCTCCCCCCTTGTGTTTTTTCTTGCATTTTTGCTGGTGTGCGGAAACAAACATTTTTGTACCCTGTGTGCATTTTTTTCACTGCAGGTACTACTCCATGGGTCGGATGCAGAGCGCCCGCCCCACGGAGTGTAAGGAGGTAAGAAGTGATGTATAGCATATACATATACAGGGTGCAGAGCATCACTACTTACCTCCGCCCGCTGTATAGTATACAGGGGGCATAGTGTATCCATGTATACTATACAGGAGCCCAGCAAGGAAAGAGTTAACCCACACTGCAGTTCTGAGTTAAATCTTTGTGCGCTCTCCTGTATATACCGCCATCTATAGATGACTGTACATACAGGATACAGTAGGCAGACAAGAACAATTGGAGGCTCCCTGTTACACACTGCAGTATGGGCGCACTCACCAGGCGAGATCGCAAATGATGTCCTAACCTTTTTTTTTTCTCATTTCAGATACGTGAATGGGGAGGAGTACGTCAGATTCAGTGTATTGCGATGATTACCAGCTTTTTTTTATGTCAATAAAAGGTTTAATGAGGGCTGTGTGGGGAGTGTTTTTTTTTTTTTAAATACATTTTTTTTTCAATGCCGGGCTTAGCGTTAGCCACAAAAACAGCTAGCGCTAACCCCCAATTATTACCCCGTTACCCACCGCCACAGGGTTGCCGGGAAGAGCCAGTACCAACAGGCCTGGAGTGTCAAAAATAGCGCTCCTGGCTGGGGTTATTTAGGTTGGGGAGAGCCAGTAACAATGGTCCTCGCCCACCCTGGTAACGTCAGGCTGTTGCTGATTGGTTGGTATCTGACTGACACTGAAAATATGGGGAACCACACACTTTTTTTTATTACAAAAAAAAACAACACATAGGCTTCCCCCTATTTTCAGTGTCAATCAGACACCAACCAATCAGCAACAGCCTGACATTACCAGGATGGGCGAGGACCATTGTTACTGGCCCTCCCCAGCCTAAATAACCCCAGCCTGTTACCGCCTAGGCCAAGGAGCGCTATTTTTGATGCTCCGGGCCTGTTGGTAACGGCTCTTCCCGGCACCCCTGTGGCGGTTAGTACCGGGGTAATAATTGGGGGTTAGCGCTAGCTGTTTTCGGGGCTAACGCTAAGCCCAGCTTAGTAATAGATTCCGTCTACAAGACGGCTTCCACTACTAAGCCTGAAATTTCAATGATAAAAAACACAACACATGAAATAAAAAATGGATTTAAAAAAACACTCCCCCACAGCCCTCGTTAACCCTTTTATTGACATTAAAAAAATGCTAGTCATCGTCACACTCCACCGAATCTCAGGTAGTCCTCTGCATTCACTTATCTGAAATGACATTTTTGGCGCTCTCCCCTGGGTAGAGCGCACATAATGCAGTGTGTTCCTAAAGAGGGAGCCTCCAATTGTTGCTAAACTACAACTCCCATCATGGGGGCTGTAGGTAAACAACAGCTGGAGTCTCCCTGTTTGGGAACACACTGCCAAAAAGGCTCTGTTCCCATTATGCAAAACGCATAATGAGAACAGAGCCATACTTACCACCCTGGCTTCAGGCCTGGACTGTGAAGCTCCGCCCCCTAATGATGTCATCACTAGGGGGCAGGGGCGGAGAAGTTGCAAGGGGTCTCAAGAGTGAGACCCCTGAGATCCGTCAGTCTGCCCTTGGACTACTACTCCCATCATGGGAAATTTTGTGTCCCATGATGGGAGTAGTTGTAGTACCGCAGTGCTGAGGGATGGCTCTTACACATCCCCCAGCTGCGAAACTGTATTGTGACTGTTAGGACTACTACTCCCATCATGGACAGACTGTCCATGATGGGAGTTGTAGTCCTCGGGCTGAAGGACAGATCGCAGCAGGTCATTCTCAAGAGACCCGCTGCGATCTGCATTTATTAACTTAAAAAGCCAGCGGCAACGCTGCACTCCCCTCCCCCCTCCTCCTGTATACAGATGTCACGATTCATAATCCCCGCCACCGGGAGAGGGGAGCTCTGATTGGTGGAAAGCTATTCACCACTATACACCAATTACAGCTCCTGTCTTCTGGTGGGGATTATGAATTGTGACAGGTCTATACAGGGGAGCGAGTGGAGCCGCTTCTACAGTACTATATATAATTGTTATGTGTATTGTACCCCCCCCCCCCAGACTAATACTGACCCCTTCTATAGTGAGCGCTGGGACCGCTGTGTGATTGACAGGTCCCCAGCGCAAGTGTCCGGCCCCACTGACCTTTACATGTTATAAATCTTTATGATACACACTGCCCGTCCTCCTCTTCATTCTTCTGATACCGGAGACGAGCGGCTTCTGTATCATAGTCTATAGACAGAGCGCCCCCTCCCGGCCTCCACACTGCACGGGGCTGGGGTCAGACAACGGCAGGGGGCGCTCTGACTATAGTGAAAGCAGAAGCCGCGCGTCTCCGGTATCAGAAGAATGAAGAGGAGGACGGGCAGTGTGTATCATAAAGATTTATAACAAGGTCAGTGGGGCCGGACACTTGCGCTGGGGACCTGTCAATCACACAGCGGTCCCAGCGCTCACTATAGAAGGGGTCAGTATTAGTCTGGGGGGGGGGGGTACAGTACACATAACAATTATATACTATAGAAGGGGTCAGTATTAGTCTGGGGGGGGTACAGTACACATAACAATTATATACTGTAGAAGGGGTCACTATTAGTCTGGGGGGGGGGGGGCAGTACACATAACAATTGTATGCAGTACTGTAGAAGCGGCTCCACTCGCTCCCCTGTATAGACCTGTCACAATTCATAATCCCCACCAGAAGTCAGGAGCTCTGATTGGCTAATAGTAGTGAATAGCTTTCCACCAATCAGAGCTCCCCTCTCCCGGAGGCGGGGATTATGAATCGTGACATCTGTATACGGGAGCCGGCGGCAGCGCAGTGGAGCCGCATGTACCGCCGGGTTTTTAAGTTAATAAATGCAGATCGCAGCGGGTCTCTGGAGAATGACCTGCTGCGATCTGTCCTTCAGTCCCAGGACTACAACTCCCATCATGGACAGAGTCTGTCCATGATGGGAGTAGTAGTCCTAACAGTCACAATAGAGTCCCGCAGACAGGGGATGTACGTCTCTCAGCGCTCCGGTACTACAACTACTCCCATTATGGGACAGATTCTGTCCCATGATGGGAGTAGTTGTAGTACTGCAGTGCTGAGAGACGGCTCCTGCATCCCCCACCTGCATCTTCCACCGTCTGCCATTTTCTACGAGTCCTTGCTAGCACTCTTAGGTTTAGACTACTTTTCTTGCAAAAAAGCGCAATTGCGCAAAAAAAAAACATCTACTTTTTTTTTGCGCAATTGATAAATACCAGTCCACTGGATTAGTTGGTGTACTGTAGACCAAACTGGTGACAACTTTAGAAAACTGTCCACCAAAAAAAACGCAGCTCTATGCAAAAAAAGCGCAATTGCGCAAAATTTGTAGACGGGAAAAATGGTCTAAATGCAATGATACATGTCCCCCATAGTGTTTCTGGATTTTGCTAAAGCATTTGATACTGTCCCTCATAGACGTCTGACAGGTAAGTTAAGGTCTTTGGGTTTGGAAACTTTAGTTTGTAACTGGATTGAACACTGGCTCATGGATCGTACCCAGAGAGTGGTGGTCAATGATTCGTACTCTGATTGGTCCCCAGTTATTAGTGGTGTACCCCAAGGTTCAGTACTGGGCCCGCTGTTATTTAATTTATTTATCAATGATATAGAGGATGGCATTAACAGCTCTGTTCCTATCTTTGCAGATGACACCAAGCTTTGTAGCATGGTACAGTCTATAGAGGATGTGTATAGGTTACAAGATGACTTGGATAGACTAAGTGTCTGGGCATCCACTTGGCAAATGAGGTTCAATGTGGATAAATGTAAAGTTATGCATCTGGGCACTAATAACATGCATGCATCGTATGTCTTAGGGGGGATTAAACTGGCAGAGTCACTGGTAGAGAAGGATCTGGGTGTACTTGTAGATCACAGAATAGCAAGCAATGTCAGGCTGCTGCTTCCAAGGCTGGCAGGATATTGTCATGCATAAAAAGAGGCATGGACTCAAGGGACAGGGACATAATACTCCCCCCTTTATAAAGCATCGGTACGGCCTCACCTGGAATATGCTGTTCAGTTTTGGGCACCAGTCCATAAAAGGGACACTGTGGAGCTGGAAAGGGTGCAGAGACGCGCAACTAAAGTAATATGGGGCATGGAACATCTTAGCTATGAGGAGCGATTAAAGGAGTTACAATTGTTTAGTCTTGAGAAGAGACGTTTAAAGGGGGATATGATAAATTTATATAAGTATATTAATGGCATATACAAAAAATATGGAAAAAAACTGTTCCAGCTTAACCCCCCCCAAAGAATGAGGGGGCACTCCCTCCGTCTGGAGAAGAAAAGGTTTAGTCTCAAGGGGTGACACGCCTTCTTTACCATAAGAACTGTGAACTTATGGAACAGTCTACCTCAGGAACTGGTCACAGCAGGAAAAATTAATGTCACGATGCCGGCTGGCAGGTAGTGGATCCTCTGTGCCAGAGAGGGATTGGCGTGGACCGTGCTAGTGGATCGGTTCTAAGCCACTACTGGTTTTCACCAGAGCCCGCCGCAAAGCGGGATGGTCTTGCTGCGGCGGTAGTGACCAGGTCGTATCCACTAGCAACGGCTCAACCTCTCTGGCTGCTGAAGATAGGCGCGGTACAAGGGAGTAGACAGAAGCAAGGTCGGACGTAGCAGAAGGTCGGGGCAGGCAGCAAGGATCGTAGTCAGGGGCAACGGCAGGAGGTCTGGAACACAGGCTAGGAACACACAAGGAACGCTTTCACTGGCACAATGGCAACAAGATCCGGCAAGGAAGTGCAGGGGAAGTGAGGTGATATAGGGAAGTGCACAGGTGAAGACACTAATTGGAATCACTGCGCCAATCAGCGGCGCAGTGGCCCTTTAAATCGCAAAGACCCGGCGCGCGCGCGCCCTAGGGAGCGGGGCCGCGCGCGCCGGGACAGGACCGAGGGAGAGCGAGTCAGGTACGGGAGCCGGGGTGCGCATCGCGAGCGGGCGCTACCCGCATCGCGAATCGCATCCCGGCTGGCAGCGGAATCGCAGCGCCCCGGGTCAGTGGATCTGACCGGAGCGCTGCAGCGGGGAGAGTGAAGCGAGCGCTCCGGGGAGGAGCGGGGACCCGGAGCGCTCGGCGTAACAGTACCCCCCCCCTTGGGTCTCCCCCTCTTCTTAGAGCCTGAGAACCTGAGGAGCAGACTTTTGTCTAGGATGTTGTCCTCAGGTTCCCAGGATCTCTCTTCAGGACCACAACCCTCCCAGTCCACTAAAAAAAAAGTTTTCCCTCTGACCTTTTTGGAAGCTAAGATCTCTTTGACAGAGAAGATGTCCGAGGAGCCGGAAACAGGAGTGGGAGGAACAGATTTGGGAGAAAAACGGTTGAGGATGAGTGGTTTGAGAAGAGAGACGTGAAAGGCATTAGGGATACGAAGAGAAGGAGGAAGAAGAAGTTTATAAGAGACAGGATTAATTTGACACAAAATTTTGAAAGGACCAAGATAGCGTGGTCCCAACTTGTAGCTAGGGACACGGAAGCGGACATATTTAGCGGAGAGCCATACCTTGTCTCCAGGGGAAAAAACGGGAGGAGCTCTTCTTTTCTTATCCGCGAACTTCTTCATGCGTGATGAAGCCTGTAAGAGAGAATTTTGGGTCTCTCTCCATATGATGGAAAGGTCACGAGAAATTTCATCCACAGCGGGCAGACCAGAGGGCAAGGGGGTAGGGAGGGGGGGAAGAGGGTGACGGCCGTACACCACGAAAAATGGGGATTTGGAGGAAGATTCAGAGACCCTGAAGTTATACGAGAATTCGGCCCATGGAAGGAGATCTGCCCAGTCATCCTGGCGGGAGGAAACAAAATGTCGCAAATAATCACCCAAGATCTGGTTAATTCTTTCTACTTGTCCATTGGACTGGGGATGATATGCAGAAGAAAAATTTAATTTAATCTTGAGTTGTTTACAGAGAGCCCTCCAGAATTTAGACACGAATTGGACGCCTCTATCCGAGACAATCTGCGTAGGCAACCCGTGAAGACGAAAAATGTGTACAAAAAATTGTTTAGCCAACTGAGGCGCAGAAGGAAGACCAGGAAGAGGGATGAAATGTGCCATTTTGGAGAATCGATCAACGACCACCCAAATAACAGTGTTGCCACGGGAAGGGGGTAAATCAGTAATAAAATCCATACCAATCAGAGACCAAGGCTGTTCGGGGACAGGCAGGGGATGAAGAAAACCAGCGGGCTTCTGGCGAGGAGTCTTATCCCGGGCACAGATAGTGCAGGCTCGCACAAAGTCCACAACATCCGTCTCCAGAGTCGGCCACCAATAGAAGCGGGAGATGAGTTGCACAGATTTCTTGATGCCCGCATGACCTGCGAGATGGGAGGAGTGACCCCATTTGAGGATTCCGAGGCGTCGGCGTGGAGAAACAAAGGTCTTTCCTGGAGGAGTTTGCCTGATGGAGGCAGGAGAAGTGGAGATCAGGCAGTCAGGTGGAATGATGTGTTGCGGAGAGAGTTCAACTTCTGAGGCATCCGAGGAACGAGAGAGAGCATCGGCCCTAATGTTCTTATCGGCAGGACGAAAGTGAATCTCAAAATTAAATCGGGCAAAGAAAAGAGACCACCGGGCCTGGCGAGGATTCAGCCGTTGGGCAGACTGGAGGTAGGAGAGGTTCTTGTGGTCGGTGTAGATAATAACAGGAAAACTTGATCCCTCCAGCAGATGCCTCCATTCCTCAAGTGCTAATTTAATGGCTAGAAGCTCTCGATCCCCGATGGAGTAGTTCCTCTCCGCTGGAGAGAAGGTCCTAGAGAAAAAACCACAAGTGACAGCATGCCCGGAAGAATTTTTTTGTAGAAGAACAGCTCCAGCTCCCACTGAGGAGGCATCAACCTCCAATAGGAAGGGTTTGGAAGGGTCAGGTCTGGAGAGCACGGGAGCCGAAGAAAAGGCAGACTTGAGTCGTTTAAAGGCGTCTTCTGCTTGAGGAGGCCAAGACTTGGGATCAGCATTTTTTTTGGTTAAAGCCACGATAGGAGCCACAACGGTAGAAAAATGTGGAATAAATTGCCTGTAATAATTGGCGAACCCCAAAAAGCGTTGGATAGCACGGAGTCCGGAGGGGCGTGGCCAATCTAAGACGGCAGAGAGTTTGTCTGGATCCATCTGTAGTCCCTGGCCAGAGACCAAATATCCTAGAAAAGGAAGAGATTGGCATTCAAACAGACATTTCTCAATTTTGGCATAGAGTTGATTGTCACGAAGTCTCTGAAGAACCATACGGACATGCTGGCGGTGTTCTTCTAGATTGGCAGAAAAAATTAGGATATCGTCCAGATATACAACAACACAGGAGTATAACAGATCACGAAAAATTTCATTAACAAAGTCTTGGAAGACGGCAGGGGCGTTGCACAGGCCAAAGGGCATGACCAGATACTCAAAGTGTCCATCTCTGGTGTTAAATGCCGTTTTCCACTCATCCCCCTCTCTGATGCGGATGAGGTTATAGGCGCCTCTTAAGTCCAATTTAGTAAAGATGTGGGCACCTTGGAGGCGATCAAAGAGTTCAGAGATGAGGGGTAAGGGGTAGCGGTTCTTAACCGTGATTTTATTAAGACCGCGGTAGTCAATGCAAGGACGTAGGGAGCCATCTTTTTTGGACACAAAGAAAAATCCGGCTCCGGCAGGAGAGGAGGATTTACGGATAAAGCCCTTTTTTAGATTCTCCTGGACGTATTCAGACATGGCAAGAGTCTCTGGGGCAGAGAGAGGATAAATTCTGCCCCGGGGTGGAGTAGTGCCCGGGAGGAGGTCGATAGGACAATCATAAGGCCTGTGAGGAGGTAGAGTCTCAGCTTGTTTTTTGCAGAAAACATCCGCGAAGTCCATATAGGCCTTAGGGAGACCGGTTACTGGAGGAACCACAGAGTTACGGCAAGGGTTACTGGGAACCGGTTTTAGACAGTTCTTGGAACAAGAGGACCCCCAACTCTTGATCTCCCCAGTGGACCAATCCAGGGTTGGGGAATGAAGTTGAAGCCAGGGAAGTCCAAGGAGAATTTCCGAGGTGCAATTGGGGAGGACCAAAAGTTCAATCCTCTCGTGATGAGATCCGATGCTCATAAGAAGGGGCTCCGTGCGGAAACGTATGGTACAGTCCAATCTTTCATTGTTTACACAATTGATGTAAAGGGGTCTGGCGAGACTGGTCACTGGGATGTTGAACTTGTTGACGAGAGAGGCCAAAATAAAATTTCCTGCAGATCCAGAGTCCAAGAAGGCCACAGTAGAAGGAGAAGGCAGAGGCAGACATCCGCACAGGCACAGTAAGACGTGGAGAAGCAGAGTAGACATCAAGGACTGTCTCACCTTTGTGCGGAGTCAGCGTACGTCTTTCCAGGCGGGGAGGACGGATAGGACAATCCCTCAGGAAGTGTTCGGTACTAGCACAGTACAGGCAGAGGTTCTCCATACGGCGTCGTGTCCTCTCTTGAGGTGTCAGGCGAGACCGGTCGACCTGCATAGCCTCCACGGCGGGAGGCACAGGAACAGATTGCAGGGGACCAGAGGAGAGAGGAGCCGAGGAGAAGAAACGCCTCGTGCGAACAGAGTCCATATCTTGGCGGAGTTCCTGACGCCTTTCGGAAAAACGCATGTCAATGCGAGTGGCTAGGTGAATAAGTTCATGTAGATTAGCAGGAATTTCTCGTGCGGCCAGAACATCTTTAATGTTGCTGGATAGGCCTTTTTTAAAGGTCGCGCAGAGGGCCTCATTATTCCAGGATAATTCTGAAGCAAGAGTACGGAATTGTACGGCATACTCGCCAACGGAAGAATTACCCTGGACCAGGTTCAACAGGGCAGTCTCAGCAGAAGAGGCTCGGGCAGGTTCCTCAAAGACACTTCGGATTTCCGAGAAGAAGGAGTGTACAGAGGCAGTGACGGGGTCATTGCGGTCCCAGAGCGGTGTGGCCCAAGACAGGGCTTTTCCAGACAGAAGGCTGACTACGAAAGCCACCTTAGACCTTTCAGTGGGAAACAGGTCCGACATCATCTCCAGATGCAGGGAACATTGGGAAAGAAAGCCACGGCAAAACTTAGAGTCCCCATCAAATCTATCCGGCAAGGATAGGCGTAGACCAGGAGCGGCCACTCGCTGCGGAGGAGGTGCAGGAGCCGGTGGAGGAGATGACTGCTGAAGCTGTGGTAGTAACTGCTGTAGCATAACGGTCAGTTGAGACAGCTGTTGGCCTTGTTGCGCTATCTGTTGTGACTGCTGGGCGACCACCGTGGTAAGGTCAGCGACAACTGGCAGAGGAACTTCAGCGGGATCCATGGCCGGATCTACTGTCACGATGCCGGCTGGCAGGTAGTGGATCCTCTGTGCCAGAGAGGGATTGGCGTGGACCGTGCTAGTGGATCGGTTCTAAGCCACTACTGGTTTTCACCAGAGCCCGCCGCAAAGCGGGATGGTCTTGCTGCGGCGGTAGTGACCAGGTCGTATCCACTAGCAACGGCTCAACCTCTCTGGCTGCTGAAGATAGGCGCGGTACAAGGGAGTAGACAGAAGCAAGGTCGGACGTAGCAGAAGGTCGGGGCAGGCAGCAAGGATCGTAGTCAGGGGCAACGGCAGGAGGTCTGGAACACAGGCTAGGAACACACAAGGAACGCTTTCACTGGCACAATGGCAACAAGATCCGGCAAGGAAGTGCAGGGGAAGTGAGGTGATATAGGGAAGTGCACAGGTGAAGACACTAATTGGAATCACTGCGCCAATCAGCGGCGCAGTGGCCCTTTAAATCGCAAAGACCCGGCGCGCGCGCGCCCTAGGGAGCGGGGCCGCGCGCGCCGGGACAGGACCGAGGGAGAGCGAGTCAGGTACGGGAGCCGGGGTGCGCATCGCGAGCGGGCGCTACCCGCATCGCGAATCGCATCCCGGCTGGCAGCGGAATCGCAGCGCCCCGGGTCAGTGGATCTGACCGGAGCGCTGCAGCGGGGAGAGTGAAGCGAGCGCTCCGGGGAGGAGCGGGGACCCGGAGCGCTCGGCGTAACAATTAACAGCTTTAAAACAGGGTTAGATACATTCCTGGAACAAAATAACATTAATGCTTATGAAGAAATGTAAAATCCCATCCCTTCCCCATTATCGCGCCACACCCCTACCCTTCAATTCCCTGGTTGAACTTGATGGATGCATGTCTTTTTTCAACCGTACTATGTAACTATGTAATTTTAAATTGAAGTTTTATAGTAGCTAGTGCTGCCTTAAATTTTTTTTAAGTAATGTACAAGCAGCATGAGGAGACCATATAGTGGCTGAATGACACAGCCTGGAGTTTGCGGCAACATGAGGAGACCATATGATGGCTGAATGACACAGCCTGGAGTTTGCGCCAGCATGAGGAGACCATATGGTGGCTGAATGACACAGCCTGGAGTTTGCGGCAGCATGAGGAGAAAATATGGTGGCTGAATGACACAACCCGGAGGTGACGGCAGCATGTGGAGAACATATGTGTTACGATTCGGCAGGCTGGATGTGGATCCTCTGTGTCAGCGAGGGATTGGCGTGGACCGGTTCTAGGGTTTCTACTGGTTTTCACCAGAGCCCGCTGCAAAGCGGGATGGTCTTGCTGCGGCGGTAGCAACCAGGTCGTATCCACCGGCAACGGCTCAACCTCGCTGACTGCTGAGAAGGCGTAGGACAGAAGGACTAGGCAGAGGCAAGGTCAGACGTAGCAGAAGGTCGGGGCAGACGGCAAGGTTCGTAGTCAATGAGGATAGCAGGAGATCTGGAACACAGGCTTTGGACAACACTAAACGCTTTCACTGGCACAAGGCAACAAGATCCGGCAAGGGAGTGCAGGGGAAGTGAGGTAATATAGCCAGGGAGCAGGTGGAAGCTAATTAGACTGATTGGGCCAGGAACCAATCATTGGTGCACTGCTCCTTTAAATCTCAGAGAGCTGGCGCACGCGCGCCCTAGAGAGCGGAGCCGCGCGCGCCAGAACATGACAGCCGGGGACCGGGACGGGTAAGTGACTTGGGATGCGATTCGCGAGCGGGCGCGTCCCGATAATGCGAATCGCATCCCCGCCGGCAATGTCAGTGCAGCGCTCCCTGTCAGCGGGTCTGACCGGGGCGCTGCAGAGAGAGAGAGACGCCGTGAGCGCTCCGGGGAGGAGCAAGGACCCGGAGCGCTCGGCGTAACAGTACCCTCCCCTTAGGTCTCCCCCTCTTTTTGTCTCCTTGTCCCTTCAAAAGAGACGAGAACATAGGGGACGCCTCTTGAGTCTCCTTCTGAAAAAAGAAGTCCTGGGTAGCTATACCAGCGGCAGGTAGTTCAGAAGAAGTGGGAATGGGGAGGGGGGAGCAGAGGGTGAAGCTTGTCATGGGGCAGAGTGTCACCAGGACGGGGGCTATGAGGAGGCAAGGCACAGTCCAGTTAGGCCTTGGGGAGACCAGGCACAGGAGGAGACACTGAGGCCCGACAGACGGGACTGGGAGCAGATGTGAGGCATTTCTTACGGCAAGCAGGACCCCAATTCTTGATCTCCCCGGTGGTCCAGTCAAGGGTGGGAGAATGATGCTGGAGCCATGGCAGACCGAGGAGGACTTCAGAGGTACAGTTGGGAAGGACGAAAAATTCAATCTTTTCGTGATGGGGTCCAATGCACATTAAGAGGGGTTCAGTGCGGTAACGCACAGTACAGTCCAACTTCACTCCGTTGACCGAAGAACTGTAGAGCGGCTTGACGAGATGGGTCAGCGGGATGCAGAACTTATTCACCAAAGAGTCCAGAATAAATTTCCAGAAGCACCAGGGTCCAAGCAGGCCACGGCTGAGAGGGAGGAGTTGGCAGAAGGAGAAATCCGCACAGACACAGTGAGACGTGGAGAAGCAGACTTCGTACCAAGGGACGCCACACCCACTTGAGCTGGGTGCGTGCGTGCGTTTCCTAGACGTGGAGGACGAATAGGGCAATCCACCAAGAAATGTTCGGTACTAGCGCAGTACAGACAAAGATTTTTTTCCCTACAGCGAGTCCTCTCTTCATGGGTCAGGCGAGACCGCTCCACTTGCATAGCCTCCTCGGCAGGAGGCACAGGGGTAGATTGCAAAGGATACTGTGGGAGAGGTGCCCAGAGATCAAGGTCTTTTTCCTGGCGGAGCTCCTGGTGTCTTTCAGAAAACCTCATGTCAATGCGGGTGGCCAAATGGATAAGTTCTTGCAGGTTGGCAGGAATCTCTCGTGCGGCCAGCACATCCTTGATGTTACTGGATAGGCCTTTTTTAAAGGTTGCGCAGAGAGCCTCGTTATTCCAAGATAATTCGGAAGCGAGAGTACGAAATTGGATGGCGTACTCGCCTACTGAAGAATTACACTGGACCAGGTTCAGCAGGGCAGTCTCGGCAGAAGAAGCTCGGGCTGGTTCCTCGAAGACACTACGGACTTCAGCGAAGAAGGACTGGACTGTAGCTGTGTCAGGATCATTGCGGTCCCAGAGCGGTGTGGCCCAAGACAAAGCCTTTCCAGATAGAAGACTCACTACGAACGCCACCTTAGACCGTTCTGTAGGAAATTGCTCCGACAACATCTCCATATGCAGGGAACATTGAGACAAGAAGCCACGGCAGAGTCGGGAGTCCCCATCAAATTTGTCCGGCAGGGACAAGCGGAGGCTAGGAGCGGCCACTCGCTGCGGAGGAGGTGCAGGAGCTGGCGGAGGAGATGGTTGCTGCTGTAGCAGTGGCAGAAGTTGCTGTAACGTGCGACAGCTGCTGTCCTTGTTGGGCAATTTGCTGCGATTGCTGGGCGACGGCACCTCAGCGGGATCCATGGCCGGATCTACTGTTACGATTCGGCAGGCTGGATGTGGATCCTCTGTGTCAGCGAGGGATTGGCATGGACCGTGTCGGTGGACCGGTTCTAGGGTTGCTACTGGTTTTCACCAGAGCCCGCCGCAAAGCGGGATGGTCTTGCTGCGGCGGTAGCAACCAGGTCGTATCCACCGGCAACGGCTCAACCTCGCTGACTGCTGAGAAGGCGTAGGACAGAAGGACTAGGCAGAGGCAAGGTCAGACGTAGCAGAAGGTCGGGGCAGGCGGCAAGGTTCGTAGTCAATGAGGATAGCAGGAGATCTGGAACACAGGCTTTGGACAACACTAAACACTTTCACTGGCACAAGGCAACAAGATCCGGCAAGGGAGTGCAGGGGAATTGAGGTAATATAGCCAGGGAGCAGGTGGAAGCTAATTAGACTGATTGGGCCAGGCACCAATCATTGGTGCACTGGCCCTTTAAATCTCAGAGAGCTGGCGCGCGTGCGCCCTAGAGAGCGGAGCCGCGGGTGCCAGAACATGACAGCCGGGGACCGGGACGGGTAAGTGACTTGGGATGCGATTCGCGAGCCGGCGCGTCCCGCTATGCGAATCGCATCCCCGCCGGCAATGTCAGTGCAGCGCTCTCGGTCAGCGCTGCAGAGAGAGAGACGCCGTGAGCGCTCCGGGGAGGAGCAGGGACCCGGAGCGCTCGGCGTAACAATATGGTGGCAGAATGAGTCAGCCCGGAGATGGCAGCAGCAACATCAGGAGTCCTGAAAGTGACCCGGTGACAGAATGGTGCGGTGGGTGGCAATACCAGTACCCAGTGACAAAGGTGGGTGAAAAAAGGTCTGATGCGGAGGAATGTTTGTAACTGAGGAGCAGAGCCTTAAATCTGTTTTGCACAATCCATATTTGTAAAATGTTGGTGCGGCACCATGGTCAATCTACTCTAATGCATCAAGCATTGGTGGTGGAAATCCTGGCTTATCCATGCCTGATTCATATTCACAAAGGTCAATCTCTCCCGATTTTTTGTGGACAGACAAGTTCTCCTTGGGGGGACAATGGACCTTGCCGCACTAAACACCCGCTCTGATGGCACACTACTGGCCATGCAGGACAGCTTTTCCAGGTCAAACTCTGCTAGTTGCAGTAAAAAATCAAGTTTGGCTGCCCAGAATTCAAGCGGACCTTCAAGGTGTGTTGGCATGGGCATGTCAAGGTATGCCACCACCTGCTGGTTCAGGTCCTTCTCCAGGTCTACCTGCTGCTGATTAGTTGCTTCACTATGTGGGTGAAGAAAGGTACTCATCAGTAACTGTAGACTCAGGTGGCTGCTGATGTAGCTGGTACTGCTCCTGCCACCCCACCCCTCCCCAGCAGTCATTGCAATGGAAGGTGAGCGCAGAGGGCCCCCCTGAGTCAGACCTGTGAGAGGATGGATGATGGCGCAGATAGGCATCCATCAACTGACTACGTAGGAGGTCTCTGTGTTAGGTCAGGTTTTCCTCCCAGCCTACACGTGTTGTAGGAAATGAAGCAGTGGGATGATGTCTTTCATCCCGTAATCCTAGCGATCCTGACTAATAATGTGACTTCCTCAAAGGGCCTGAGCAAATGGCAAGTGTCACGTATGAACTGCCACTGATTGACATTGAAGTTACACAGGGGAGTCCCCCTATCTGCTTAGATCATCAAGAAATCAGTGATGGCTTTTCTCTGTCTGTATAGTCGGTCCAAGTTATGAAGGGTGTAGTTCAATGTGTGGAAACGTCGCAAATCAGTCTATGTTGGGGGATACCGTTCTGACGCTGCAGCTCAAGAAGTGTGAGGTTTGCGGTGTATGAGTTACAGTTCTTCCAGTTGTCAGTTACCATGGTTCCCATTTCCAGTTTTTGTGGAGTAAGCCATGTTCCTATTTCTTTATGATTGACTTTTAGCATTTCCTCCCCTGTGTGACTCCGTTCGCAAAGGCAAACCATGTGAAGAACAGCGTGACACCGCCTTGTCCTGCACACATGATTGCTGAAGGGGCACTGAGACTTGTCCGTGCAGTGGAGGCTGAGGAGACGGTGGAGGTTGAGGAGGGGAAGTCGCACGATGGCACAGAACCAACGGGCTGAGAGCGTGGAGGAGGAAGCTGTGTGACCTGTCCAAGTTGCTGTTGTGGCTGTGCAGGAACCACACTCACCCAGTGAGCCGTAAAGGACATGTATTGTCCCTGATCATAGTTACAGCCCCAGACGTCGGTGCTGCAGTGCCCTTTGGTACACACTGACAGGCTTAAGGACTGGCCCACCCGGCTCAGCACATGCCATCAGTTCTCTGAAAGGTGCAGAGTCCACCACTTGAAAAGGGAGGGACTGCAGCACAAGCAACTTGGACATGAGCACATTCTGCTTCTGCGCAGTTGGACGACTGGGCGCATACTATTGTCTCTTGGACATGTCTTTGCCGAGGGATTGCTGGTGGAATGACTGACTCAAAGTTGGAGGAGCAGGAGCTTCTGGAGCGACAGAAGGAGGGTATGGCACACAGCTCCCTTTGGCTGAGGTGGTGGAGCCTTGGCTTGCTGAAACATGGAGCGGTGTGCCACTGGGTGATGCAGCAGGTTGGACCACCACTTTGGAACCATGGTTCTCCCAGGCTGCTTTATGGTGACACAGCATATGTTGATGCAGGGCCGTGGTGCCAACATTGAGACCCTGGCCATGCTTCACCTTCTGCTGACACATCTTGCATGTGGCTAAGTTAACCTCCTCCGGAGTAGCTGATTTTCCCCCCAACATTCCGCACTGACTGACTGCTACTGCCGCCGGGAAGGTAGGCTGCCGCGAAGTAGGTGGTCTCCCACGTGCACGTTTGGCTCCAGAATTTACAATTCTGCCCTCATGCTAACTGCCAAACAAGCTACCACCTGGCTGGCTCAGCTGCTGCCTCACGGGCAACCTGCAACCCTCTTCACCTGATGATAATGAAGCCCCTTCTGCACCCGGCTCCCAATTGTGATCGGATTCATCATCATCAACAAGTGTCTGCACGTCACTGATGTCCTCCTCAGGTTCCACAGCAGTGTCTGCTTCAGGACCCTGAACGCTGGCAACACCACCTCTCACATCACTCTCGTCATCACTACCTGCCCGCCTAGCAGAGGAAGTGGCGGATGTTTCCTCCACTTCTTGGCTAGGCAGTAGCTGCTGACTGTCCTCTATTGGATCGTCCTCACTGAATAGTGGAGCTGAACCCACAGCATAAGATACTTCTGTAGGGGAGGGAACAGCATAGGACAGAGGCAATGGGAGGACAGGGACTGCTTCCAGGCCATGCCAACTGAGGGTTGTGTCTGAGGAACCCTCCGACTCTTGACTGGGGGTATCAGATGTCACGTGTGATGAAGTGGATGACCGTGTTAACCAATTGATGATGGCAGATGGGTTGCTTGTCGAGACATGACCACAAGCTGATACCGGGAAATCAGGCCTCTCACTGTGACTCCTGCTGCCACTCGCCCCTAGTCTGCTGTGACCTCTGCCTGCGCCTGAAGAATTTAGGCCTCTGCTACTCCTCTGTGCACGTCCTGGCACTTCTCTGCCTGACACATTTAGTGCGTATATATGAGGGGAGTACACTACACTTCACCACGCTTAAAACAGTATTTGTCTAGAACAGCATCAGGTATGTACTTTTTGCTGACCTTTTACAGTAACTGGGCCCTTAAGACTTTATCAGAAACAAAAATGTACTTATGTGGTATACACCTATGATGGTGTCCACTACGCTTAAAATTATTTGTCTAGAACAGCAGCAGGTGTGTACTTTTGGCTGTCCTTTCACAGTATCTAGGCCATTGAGATTTTAACAGGAATAAAATAGTACACCACTTAAATGTACGTGTTGGTATGTACTTATGAGGGCAGAAAAATGCGCTACAGTACGCTTAACCTCTTCAGGATGCTAGGCATATGCATACGGCCGGCATCCAGAGTCCTTAAGGACGTGGGGAGTATGCATACGCTCGTGGGTATTCCGGTCCCCGCCGCTTGCTGGTTGGGGACCGGACCGGGATGCCTGCCGAAATCATTCAGCAGGCATCCCAGCACATCGCCGAGGGGGGTCCTGAGACGGCGATCGCAGAAAATCCCATGTCAATTCAGACATGCAATTTTCTGCTATTCCGGGCTGATCGGGTCTCTGATGACCCGATCACCCGGAAAATAGGGATGATCGGAGCTGTCAGTGACAGCCCCGATCATCCTGAGGGATAGGAGTGAGGTTGCAGTGCTGTGATCTCCTTCTATCCCCTGCCATTGGTCAGAACTGATTCTGACCAATGGCAGCGCAGGACAGTGTGTTGCCATGGCAACCCCCCGTTCTGCCCATCCCTGGATGTCGGGCAGAACGGGAGGAGAAGATGGAGGCCGGTACCTGGCCAGAAGATGGCGTGGGAACCGCAGATTGTCGCTGGAGACAGGAGCAGGTAGAGAAAACGACGGTGGGGGGAGGAAGGGGGCAGTAAGTGATATTTACTGCTGCCCTTCCTAGTGGGTGCCAAACTGCAACTCCCAGCATGCCCAGACAGCCAAAGGCTGTCTGGGCATGCTGGGAGTTGTAGTTTTTCAACATCTGGAGGGTCACAGTTTGGAGACCACTGTTACAGTGGTGCCCAAATGGTAGCCCTCCAGATGTTGCCAAACTACAACTCTCAGCATGCCTAGACTGCCGTGGCATGCTGCGAGTTGTAGTTCTGTAACATCTGTCCCTTCAGATTTTGCAATTTTTATAACATTTTTGAAAATTGCTGCTCTACTTTGAAGCCCTCTAATTTTTCAAAAAGTTAAAATATGTCCATTTTATGATGCCAGCATAAAGTGGACATATTGTTTTTGTGAATAAAATTACAATTTATTTGGAATATCCATTTTCCTTACAAGCAGAGAGCTTCAAAGTTAGAAAAATGCAAAATTTACAAAAATTTCATGAAATTTTGAGATTTTTCACCAAAAAAAGGATGCAAGTAACGACGAAAATTTACCACCAAAATAAAGTAGAATATGTCACGAAAAAACAATCTCAGAATCAGAATATTCGGTAAAAGCGTTTTAGAGTTATCAATGCGTAAAGCGATGGTGGTCAGAATTGCGAAAAAGGGCTCAGTCCTTAAGGTGAAAAAGGGCTGCGTCCTTAAGGGGTTAAAAAAGTATTTGTGTACAACACCAGCCAGTGAGTGGTTTTGCCTGGCCTTTCACAGTATCTAGGCCCTTGAAACTTTAACAGGACCAAAATAGTACACCACTTAGATGTACGTATGTGGTATGCACTTACGAGTTTCAGAAAAATGTGCTTCAGTACGCTTAAAAACGTATTTGTGCACAACACCAGAAGTATTCACCAGTGCTGCAGCACACAGTCACTGTGTACTACACCAGAAATTGCACTCTCTCAATCTCACTCCCTTCCCTATCCGTGCTTCTAGGATTTGTGCTTGAGCTAAATCGCTGCTGTTCTTCTGTGCAACACACTGCTTGCTCTCTGTAATAGAACACTGTAGACAGTGACTGGGGGGGTAAATCGTTGCAGTAAGAATGCTTTTCTGTGAAACACACACTGCTCTCTGTCCCTCTCTCTGTGCAACAGAACGCTGACTTGACTAGGAGGTGAATCGCTGCTGAAAAAAGCTTATCTGTGCAACACACAGCGCTTTCTGTCCTTATCTATCTCTTTGCAGTGAAAGGCTGAAGTGACTGGCCGCAATATGGCTGCTGAATATATAGGGCAGTGACATCACAGGGGTGACTGGCTGCTGATAGGCTACATCCTCCATGTGATTCAGGGTCATCCTGCCTACCCTTGTTCCCGCCTTCCCAGAATTCCTTGCCCCATGTCCTCACATGTGGATCAACCATTCTAGATGCCCTGGAGCCTGGACCGCACTAAATGGAGCGATTTGCATGATAGAATCGCGGCGATATTCACATTAGTTGCAAATCAAATTTTTCGTAAGGAATTCGGATTTGTCAGATTCAATTTGCTCATCCCTAGAGCAGATCTTTGTGAGGGACAGTGTGCACTTAACAGCCCAGATAGTAATAGCACTGCATTTTATCTGTCAAGGCAAAATCTGTGTAATTGTTAAGTGTGTTGTTTTTTTTTTTTTTTTTGTGGTGCACTCAGGGGAAAAATCTGTAAAAACAAGCATTTTGTGTAGCACATAGTTGTTAAAGCGCAGATTTAAGCGCCCCAGCTTTTCGTCCCAGTGTTTGTCTTAATTGCGTATGCAAGCATGCCATTTTATTTTTATAGTGACACATGAATAGGTTGGGAAAATCATCTAAAAGTTTTTCAGACACATTGTTTAGTGGTATATTCAAGTGTGCAAGTTTTTGTAGCTAATGAATAGCTTGGGGAAATTCTTAATAAAGCAGGTTTTGTGTGATCTTTGCAACACTCTTCTTGTTCCCACATAAAACAAATTCACCGATGTGGTCTAAAATGGCAAATAATCCTCAACCCCAAGTGCAGTTGTGCACTGTAAGCTGGGGTAGAGGTCCTGCATTTATGGACCACAATATAGGTTCACTACTGTGGTAGATGTAACAATGACATTAACTAACCCTCAAAACTGATGTTAAAATTGAGACATTAGCCAGTATATCCTTATATTAAGGACATACCTGAGCCCGCACACCAATGCCAAGGTTTCTCAGATGGTACGGGTCCTAACAACTAACCTACCTGTGCATGATAGGCAAAACCAGGAACCAAATTACAGCATTATTAGGCCTAGGCTTGTAGACTGCTCCCAGGTTAGCTCCAGTGTGACTAGTCACACATACAATGGGAGAGGGAGGGACAGGCTACAAGCCCCACCCTGGTTGGCTTGATATAGTGCCGGCCTCACAGGTGAAACCTTAATGCTACCCAGTATGATGAAAAGGTTGCATTAGTATAAACTTTAGACATGAAACAACTTTCAATTGCGTGGTCTGCAATGGCAAGAGATACTCAACCCCAAGTGCAGTTGTGCACCTATATTGGGGTGGAGCTCCTGCACTTGTGGTCCGTTGCTATGGGCGATCTCCAGCATAAAATATGAATACAATGGAGGATGCCTGCAAACGGTCACAAGTACCACAAGGGCATTCTACACATGATAAACGTGTGGATGCATGACATTTAAACATTAGACAAATTCACCGATGTGGTCTAAATGGCAGATAATCCTCCCACATAATGTTCCCACATAAAAAGCAGCTGTAAAAAAAATTGTTGGGAAAAGCACCAAGTTGGTAGATACCATGAAAAAATACCTGTTGGGGAAAAAAAAAAAAAACACAAAGAAAACTACAGCCCACTCTAAGTAAATCAAGGCCATAGCAGGAAATTTTTCACCAAGGAATCTTCAGTAAAAACTCGCCAAAAGCATTATTTATGATCTGTGAGTAAGTAGTAATCTGAGAAAGCAGATTTGTTATGACCATTTCTGTTAGATCTAGATTGGGTTGTTTCTGCATCATATGCTTTGACTTTGTAATGCAGCTGCATATATGCTCAGTTAACACCCACCGTAAAAACATATTGGGGAACATTAATCATTGTTTGCTATGGTAAGCAAGTTCTGAAGTCACTTTTTTTTGCTTAAGTTTTGATATATTTTCATATTACTACATACTATCACAGGGTGTTGATAAATTTGGAGCACATAAGCAAAACAAAAAAGTAGCAAATTTTAAAATTTGCTCACCTACAGAAGTTTTGTACTCCAGGTCAGACCTGGAGCAACTTTTTGTAAGTAAGGGGTATGCTATTTTTTTGCCTACGTGCAACTTTCACACATCATATAGCTGTGACCACTGTAAAATGAAAACTGAAATTTGCTTAGATAAGGCTGTTTGGAAGTTTTTGCTTATCCACAAAATTCGCACAAAAAAGGGCTTAGGCGCATGTGCAACTTTTTGTGTGCCTGGTGTAAGAAAAAAAAAAAAAAAGGCTCTAAATACCTTGATAAATGTCCCTCATTGTGTTGTATGACAGACAACCAGGGTTCCTAACAGTATATGTCATTTTAAATCCAGAAGATTGTGTGTGGATTTTATGCTCATCCAGAGATGCTCAATATGGATGGACACAATGTTCAACAAGTCTGAGCCATTTCATGCTTTCTCCTTTCTTGCTTTGACTGTTGTCACATCGTGAAAATGTTAGCACAATGTTCTTTTGCACAGAAAACAGGAGGGGCTATGAGAAGAATGTGTATTGTCTTTGTAATGAGAGTCTGTGTAGATGTTTTCCTTTTGAGAGAAGTGACTATTCCATTATAGTTGGGTTCCCTAATGGTAAGAAGATGGAGAGTGAGCAAGTACAGTGATCAATTATAAAGTGGAAGCTGATAAAAGAAAAGTAAATTTGCAGGTTCTGAGTTTGGCTGAGAGGGAGCTGGAAGCAATATGGCTAGCGTAAAAAGTTACTTCTTGTTTCGGAAACGTGAGGTAGCAAAGGTTTAGAGAAAAATTAAGAAAAAAAAAAAACTATATACAGTTGTGGCTCAGGCTCAAATCATCTGGAAGACGGTTTTAAAAGTATTTTTCACCAAAATAAATAAGGGATACTTACTTGTTTAATCCCTTGCTGTTCTGACCAGGCCCAGGTCCCTGCTGCTCACTGCTTCCTGTTGATTTCTTAACATGCACTGATTGGCTGAGCAGGCGTTTCCTGCGTGTAAATGCGTCACCAGGAAGCAGTGAGCAGCAGAGACCTAGGCCACGGTGGGGAATCAGGCAGGGGGGTATCCCTTTTCTATTTACTGTATATGATTCTCTGATCACTTCAAACAAAGTTTTTTCCCCAAATGAACCTTTTAGTTTAAAGGAAATCTGTCATCAGTATCACCCGCACTAACCTATCATACAGGCTTGTAGTGCGGGTGATACTGGTGAATGGCCCAGCCATTGCGGCATTATCGCTTTTTCTCTTTTTATGTAAATGAGGTGCTTGGGGCATGGGTGGAGGTAGGACCGGAGCTTCGGGCACCCCACGTGATCTTCTGCTGGGCGGGCGCTCCGCCTGGCTTATCAATATGCACAGCCACCCTCCCTGCTCTTGCGGAAGGTTTTCGCCACGGCGCATGCGCCGCTCCCAGTGTACACCCGGAAGCGGCATCAGTTTCAGCCTCATGAGGCTAAAACTGACTCCGCTTCTGGGTATACTCTGGTAGCAGCACATGCGCAATGTCGCGAGAGCAGGGAGGGAAGCTGTGCTTATTGATAAGCCAGGCAGAGCGCCCGCCTGGCAGAAGATCACGTGGGGTGCCCGGAACTCCAGTCCTAGCTCTGCCCATGCCCCTAGGACCTTATTTACATAAAAAAGAAAAACAGTGATAACAGCTCAATGGCTGAGCCATTCAGGTATTGTAAGTATCATTTTGATCAGTATCACCCGCACTACAAGCCTGTATGACGGACAGATTTGCTTTAATAGTGTTTATGAGCTTTTAAAACAAAGAACAAACTAAAAATGGAGTTGGGTGAATATAGGTGAATATATTAAACTATAATTTATGTCTATTGTTTAGTGTTCTTTTCAATGTAACATTTTATTTTCGTGCATTAATCAATACTGTAATTTACAGATTGAGTTTTTAACAGTTTATGAGACCTATACTATGCATCTTATCGATCACTTCCTTTTCCACAGAACAATGTTAAATGAAAATAAAAGATAACAATCTCTTCAAATCTGAAATAGAATAAGCTGTTGTATTGATGTGCATCTTATTTAGCATTACTATTGTCTATTAATTACATTTTCTGGAATCAATGTGACTTTCATGATGCTGTCATTTATTTTCGTAATAGGAAATGTGATGTATAGTGACCGTCTAAGCCAGAGACTCTATTTGTGGTTCTGAACATTCCATTATGTGAAGTTGTTTTGCCATGCATTATTTTATCTTTCTCTTCAGACAATCAAACTTCTAAAGTTACATCATGAATATGTTTAGGAAATTATTCTAACATCAAACTGACATTCATATTATACAATCAGATTTTCTTTTTTAAATAGTAATAACCTACTGGCATGGTTCATTCAATTATCTTGTTATATTATCCTGAGGGTATATACTGTATGCCTGTGCCATAAACCTGCTCATCATTTCTGACTGTATAAACTGTAATAAATAATTTTAATAGAAGATTAATAAGAAACCCAACTCAAGCATTTCCTTACAACTTGCCCTCTGCAGAGTTAAACTTCTAAAAAATTTACAAAGTGAGATAAATATCCTGTTGACCTGAAATAGGTAAGACTAAGGTGTCCTGCTATGTTTGTCACTTCGAACATAAAAAGGTTTCAGACCTCAAGGTGTAAACAAACTGGTGTTTGGTTGATATTAAAATTAATAAATTGAAATGTAGCTGGTTAAAAATGGTTTATTAGGTTAAGGAATGATAAAAATCAGCATGGAAAACTAGTATCTGAGCAGGGCCCTTGCTACAGATCCAGTTATGTAGCATATGTAATACAAATCAGCAGATAAAATACAGTGTAGAAAAACATATATCTGATAATAATGATACAGTGTCAGTTTGGGAAAATAAAATACTAATAAACAGCAGTATGCACCTTTGCTGTAAAAGTTCAATAGTGCCTTGAGAAAGTAAATGCCATTGGAGTCAGTGGAGCAACAATATATGTGATCGGCAGTAGTTGTCTCCAATAGCAACAGTCTGGTATTTTATCTGCCCTGGAAGACTCCGGGATTAGCAGATGTAGATAAGTAACAAGTTCAATTCAAAAGATGTTTCAGAGAGGGTAAGGACCACTGCAGGGTGTGGTCACATGCCTGAAATCTCTAACTGCTGCACGAGGACGCCGGCAACAGAGTCTTCACTGACCAGATCCCACTGCCCGGATACTGACATCAAGCCGGACACAGATCTGTGCCACCTCGCAGCGGAGCCTGCCAGCTTCCTCCTGCAGGACGAGCTCATACCCTGCTCACAGCAACATCTTCACCAGTGCGAGCCGATATATTGGCAACCACAGGTAACATTCACACAGAGGCTGGGAGCAGCCCGTGCCAACCGACAGAGTCATCCATTAGTGTATATTAGTCTATAAGGAAGTTACCTCTTCTGAAACATCTTCTGAATTGAACTTGTTACTTATTTACATCTGCTAATCCCGGAGTCTTCCAGGGCAGATATAATACCAGACTGTTGCTATTGGAGACAACTACTGCCAATCACATATATCGTTGCTCCACTGACTCCAATGGAATTTACTGTATCAAGGCACTATTGAACTTTTACAGCAAAGGGGCATACTTTTTATTAGTAAATTATTTTCCCAAACTGACACTGTATCATTATTATCAGATATATGTTTTTTACACTGTACAGGGTGGGCCATTTATATGGATACACCTTAATAAAATGGGAATGGTTGGGGATATTAACTTCCTTTTTGTGGCACATTAGTATATGTGATTGGGGAAACTTTTTAAGATGGGTGGTGACCATGGCGGCCATTTTGAAGTCGGCCATTTTGAATCCAACTTTTGTTTTTTCAATAGGAAGAGGGTCATGTGACACATCAAACTTATTGGGAATTTCACAAGAAAAACAATGATTTTGGTTTTAACGTAACTTTATTATTTTATGAGTTATTTACAAGTTTCTGACCACTTATAAAATGTGTTCAATGTGCTGCCCATTGTCAATGCAACCCTCTTCTCCCACTCTTCACACACTGATAACAACACCGCAGAAGAAATGCTAGCACAGGCTTCCAGTTTCCGTAGAATCAGTATCAGTATTTTATCTGCAGATTTGTATTACATATACTATATAACTGGATCTGTAGCAAGGACTCCACTCAGATACCAGTTTTCCATGCCAATTTTTATCATACCTTAACCTAATAAACCAGTTTTTACATTAACCAGCTACATTTCAATTTATTAATTTTAATATGAAACAAACACTGGTTTGTTTACACCTTGAGGTCTGAAACCTTTTTATGTTTGATTATCCATTGGCACTTAGGGTGTAATGCAACTTAGTTCCTTGATCTAAGTAAACTATAAATATTTTAGATATAATGTGTAGCCACCCAATTACCTGTTTTCTATGTTTGTCACTTGTTGGATGAGACAAAATTTATTTTCACCGCTCTGATGAGCTGAATTTCTTTTCTGCTGTGTGTGCATCCTAAGGGTTTGGAGATGCTGCCATCCTCTCCATGCTTAGGTGTTAGAAGCTGTAAATGTGTGACTTGTATTTATCTAATTTTAGTCAAATTAGTCTGAGGCTAAGTCTCTACTTGTATTTTTTTTTATTTGATTTTTTTTAAAACACCAAGAAAAATGCCAATTCTGCCGCATGGCGTTTTTTCAGCCAAAAAAAATGCTTTGGCAAGATGTTACCTGTAAATCAATGAGAATTTGCTATATTCTTTTTCTACTTGGCATTATTCAGTTTGGCTTTTTTTAAAAAATCTTTTTGGCGTTTTTTCACTCTTTTTTTGCGTTTTCCCGCTCCTTGACAGTTTTGCAAAATTGCAGCATGTTGAGCCACTGGCGTTTTTCCCCCCTGTAATTGTGGTGTTTTTCTCCTATAGAAGTCTATGGGACTAAAAAAAACACCAAGAAAAATGCCATGTGGGTTTTAACTTTTGGCGTTTTTTCAGGCGGATTTTATTCTCTTTTGGACTTTAGCGATCCAAAAAAAGTGATGGAGATACCTTTTTTAATCAAATTTCGTAGGGTACCATTAAAGAAAAATAATAAAAAAGATACAGCAGTGATGGGAAAAAAATTGTATTTAACAAAATTTTTCTCAATTTATGTGGGCGGGCAGGGCACTAAAAAAGTAGCTGACAATAATAAAAAAATGTAGTGTGTGTGTGTGTTTTTCACTTTTGATTCTTTATTTTTTAGGTGGTACTACTACTCTCAACATGGAACAAACACTGTTCCATGATGGGAGTAGTAGTACCTGTACTAATTGACAGATCGCCCGTTTGATCCTCCTGTATAATTTATAGATGTGGCCAGCCGCTCTTCTATGGTCCCCTGCACTGCCGTATATACACCTATTCATATTTTCTGCAGAGAGCTGTGATCGGCCAGATGGTTCCAGCCAATCACAACTCTCTGTGGGAAATATGAATAGGTGTATATATATACGTCAGTGCAGGGGACCATAGAAGAGCGGACGCATCTATACATTATACAGGAGGTTCACAGCGGGTGTAAGGAGTTACATCCACTGTGATCTTTCCTTAACCAGAGTGTGCTCCATATTGGGAGTAGTAGTACCTGCAGTTAAGGAAAGATCACAACAGTTATCACTCCTGACATCCTCTGTGATAGTCCTTTCTATTGCAGAGATGAGGAGCGGCTCTATACAACGCTCGCATCTCTGCACTATACTCCGGCCGGTGATGTGAATAGAACATCACTCATTCATATTTCCCTCAGAGCTGTGATTGGCGGCAACCAGCCGACCAATCCCCACTCTGGGTGGAAAATATGAATGAGTGATGTTCTATTCACATCACTAGATGGAGAACAGAGCAGAGATGCGAGCGCTGTATAGAGCTGCTCCACATCTCTGCTATATTACGGACGATCGCATCGGGCGATATGTCTATTAGTACAGGTACTACTACTCCCATCATGGAACAGTGTGTTCCATGCTGGGAGTAATAGTACTACCTATAAAATGTCAATAAGGAGAGAAAAAAAAGTGAAACACACACACACTTTATTAAAAATTAATAAAAATTGTGTTATAAAAAATATAAATTTCGTAAAATATTTTTTTTTCCTTCACTACTGCAACCTTTTTTTTTTTATGTGGTACCCAACATATTTTGGGTACCAAGAAAAATTGCCAATGGGGCCAAAAATGCAATTTCCACAGAAATGAAAAAACGCCAGAAAAAACACCAGATGCAGGAAATTGCACTGGCGTTTTTTCAGATGTTTTCTCTTTTTCAAACCAAAAAACACAGGACAAAAAACCAAGTAGAAACTTAGCCTTACTAATATTAAGTTGACTCATTCTTTTACTGAAAATGTCTATCCTATCTATACTTGTTAGAAAGGGTTTTGACCAATCACATTTATCCTAGCTATCGCTGATTATATTACTAAATTAAAACTATATTAAAACTTTTATAATAATAAAAAATATATATGGCCAGAAAACATATTACAACAAGCCTGCCAATTGTAGGGACCACTGATTAGATGCTTAAAGGTGATAATACCCTATAACCCCCAACTTACCACAAAACAGCACAGAACAATTGTACGTTAGCTCAACTCCAGGAGCAATGGAAAGTAGGAAATGAAAACAGAAAGGGTAGCGGAATAAAGTACCAGATGTTTCTCATTCACTCTTCATTTACTAATCCATATTTATTTCAGTCACAACTTTTTAGCAGCTCCTAGGACAATTGCTGCTAACACCTTTAAACCCCTATCTAACACTGGAATGCATTGAAGTAGTTTTAAAGTGTTTTTAAGGCTCAGTTATGAAGACATGCGGCAACCCATGGTAACTGTTATAGCTCCCCCACTTTTAGGCCAATTCACATCAAAATAAAGTGGGATAAAGTATTCCTGGTTGTCAGTAGATGCCTGCCAGTGTTAATAGGCATACAGAGGCATGGAAAGACGCAATTGCTTTATCCCAGCATGCCAAAAATTATCCCTTTTTTTGGGAGTAGCAACGGTTTCTTAGTCTAGCAAGTGAAGAAAACGGTGTGTACTTGTTGTGCTTTAATAAACCCTGTGATGTTAACTCAAGAATACGATCACCTTCATTCAACACTGTAATTGCAACTGGTGAAGATCCACTGTAGTGCATTTTTCTGCCTTCATAAATGCATACCACATACCTACATCTAAGTAGTTTACTATTGTGTACCTCTTTATCTGGCAAGGGCCTAGATACTGTGAAAGGACAGCCAAAAGTAATCACCGGCTGGTGTTTTACTCCAATACCTTTCTTACGCATACTGTATCACATTTTTCTGCCCTCATAAGTGCATACCACATACCTATATCTAAGTAGTGTACTGTTTTGTACCTGTTAATCTTCCCAGGGCCTAGATACTGTGAGAGTACAGGCAAAAAGTGCTCAGCGGCTGGTGTTGTACTCAGATAGCTTTTTCAGTGTACTGTAGCGCATTTTTCTGCCCTCATAAGTGCATACCACATACCTACATCTAAGTAGTGTACATTTTTAAACCTGTTAATCTGTTAAGGGTCTAGATATTTCTAGACAAATACTGTTTTAAGCATAGTGAAGCGTATTGTACTCCCCTCATATACACACTAAGTATGTCTGGCAGAGAAGTTCCAGGACGTGCACAGAGCAGTGGCAGAGGCCTAAATTCATCAGGCAGAGGTCGCAGCAAACTAGGGGCGAGTGGCAATAGGAGTTGCAGCGAAAGGCCTGAGCTCCCGGTATTAGCTAGCGGTCGTGTCATCGATTGGTTAACACGGTCATCCACTTCATCACAAGTGACATCTGACACCCCCAGTCAACAGTCGGTGGGTTCCTCAGACACAACCCTCAGTTGGCATGACCCAGGAGCAGTCCCTCTCCTCCCATTGCCTCTGTTCTATGCTGTTCCCTCCCCTAAAGAAGTATCTTGGGCTGTGGGTTCAGCTCCACTATTCAGTAAGGACGATCTAATAGAGGACAGTCAGCAGCTACTGCCCAGCCAAGAAGTGGAGGAAACATCTGCCGCTTTCCCCATTAGGCAGGCAAGTAGTGATGAGGAGAGTCACGTGGGAGGTGGTGTTGCCAGGGTTCAGGGTCCTGAAGAAGAAGTTCCTGTTGAGCAACCTGAGGAGGACATCAGTGACATGTAGACACTTGTTGATGATGATGAAGCTGATTGTAATTGGGAGCCGGGTGCAGAAGGGGCTTCATCATCATCAGGAGAAGAGAGTTGAAGGTTGTCCGTGAGGCAGCAGCAGAGCCAGCAAGCGTGAAGCATGGCTAGCAGTCAGCATGGTGGCAGATGTAGAAATTCTGGGGCCAAACCTGCCCGGGGGAGACCACCTGCTTTGCAGCAGCCTACCTTCCCGGGAGGTAGTGGAACAGGGGTTCCTTGAGACGGCGGCCGTAGCTGTATATTAGTGCAGACTGTTGGTGGGAAAATCATCTACTCTGCGGTGTGGCAGTTTTTCATCAAGCATCCGGAGGGGGTTCACATAGTCACATGCATGAAGGTGAAGTGTGGCCAGGGTCCCAATGTTGGCACCACGGCCATGCGTCAACATATGCTTGGCCAACATAAAGCAGCCTGGGAGAACCATGACTCCGATGTAGTGGTCCAGCCTGCTGCATCACCCAGTGGAACGCCGCTCCCTCTTTCAGCCAGCCAAGGCTCCACCACCTGTTGTGTTTCATACCTTCTTTCTCTCGCTCCAGATGCTCCTGCCCCTCCTACTTTCAGTCAGCCATTCCGCCAACAATCCATCGGCGAAGCCATGTCCAAGAGACAACAATATGCGCCCAATAATCCAATGGTGGATAAGTTGAATGTGCTCCTGTCTAAGTTGCTGGTGCTGCAGTCCCTCCCTTTTCAAGTGGTGGACTCTACACCTTTCAGGGAACTGGTGGCTTGTGCCAAGCCAAGGTGGAGAGTGCCAAGCCATAATTTATTTGCGAAGAAGGCAGTACCAGCCCTGCACAATTTTATGGAAGAGAAGGTGGGCCAGTTCTTGAGCCTGTTGTCTGGAGCTGTAGCTGTAACTATGGTCATGGACAATACATGTCCTTTACGGGTCACTGGATGAATGTGGTTCCTGCACAGCCACAACACTACCTTGGACAGGTCACGCCGCTTCCTCCTCCATGCTCTCAGGCCGTTGGTCCTTTGACAGTGTGCGACTCCACCTCCTCATCCTCCATGGTGTCCTCAGCCTCCACTGCCCAGACAAGTCTCAGTGGCCCTTCAGCATACCATGTGTCACGCTGTTCTTCACATGGTTTGCCTTGGCAAATGGAGTAACACAGGGGAGGAACTGCTAAAAGTAATTCGTAAAGAAATCAGAGCATGCTTACTCCACAAAAACTGGTAATGGGAACCATGGTGACTGACAAAGGGAAGAACATCTTGCATGAGCTGCGACTGGGAAGGCTGAGCCATGCTCCCTGCATGGCACATGTGTTCAAACTGGTTGTGAAGCAGTTCCTAAAGTGTTCCCCACATGTGCAAGACATCCTAACAATGGCAAAAAAACTTTGCATGCACTTCAGCCACTCATACACCGCAAAGAACACCCTCCTTGAGCTGCAGCGTCAGAACGGTATCCCCCAACATAGTCTGATTTGTCGATGCCACATGTTGGACCGACTGTACGAACAGAGAAAAGCCATCACTGATTTCTTGATGACGCAAGCAGATAGGGGTACTCCCCTGTGTAACTTCAATGTGAACCAGTGGAAGATCATATGTGACGCCTGCCGTTTGCTCAGGCCCTTTGAGAAAGCCACATTTTTGTAACAATCACGTTTCTGAAGACAGGAACCCCGGTGGATGTGGATCCGCTGGACCTTTGTGGCAGATGACTCAACCATACCAGGGAGCAGAGTCTAAGGTGCCGCTGGTTTTCACCCAAAGCGGAGTGGACTTGCTGCTGCAGGCGGCACCCTGATTGCTACCCCTGTCGAGGCATAGGAGGGATAAGGTAACTAATTTTCGGGATAGCAGAAGGTCAGGGCAGGCGGCACAGTAGCGTAGTCAAAGCGAAGCAGGAGTTCAGTAGACAGGCGGCAGAGGAGCAAGGTCAAGTCGCAAGAGCAAGAGATCTGATACACGGCAAGGCAATACAGAGGAACGCTTTCTCAAAGGCACAAGGCAACAAAGAGCCGGCAGGGAACTGAGGAGGGTGGAGGGATTTATAAATGAGCCCCAGATGGATTACACAAATGAGCGTACTGGCCCTTTAAATCTTAAAGCTCCGGCACGCGCGCGCCCTAGGGGACGGGGGCACGCGCGCCGGAGCAGAGAGGCAGGAGAAACACACGGAGAGTGACGGACTGGGGCTCGCATGCGGGCATGTCCCGCAATGCGAGTCCCAGCCCCGTCGGCAGCAGACAGTAAGGGGACAATGCGTTCACGGCCAACGTGTGTGGCTGGAGCGCATAACGTAACAATCATTAGTAAGTTGCCAGGAATACGGGATGAACGACGTCATTCCACTGCTTCATTTCTTACAACACGTGTTGGAAACAATGGCTGTTCAAGGCACTGGAGACATGGCGCCTACATCTCACGGACACATGAGCCCTGTGGGGGCTGAACTGGAGGCGGAGGGGGAGGGGCATAGTGGAGCACAGTTTAGGTTTCGCCAAATGAGCAGTTTTTCTAGTAGTCTGACTGGAGAGAAGGAGCAGGAGCAGCCAGAGGAGCTAGAGGGTTATGAGGAAGGCGAGATACAGGACCCAGACACACCGTGGCAGTATGAAGTGGAGATGGAGTTAGGAAGTCCCTCCGCGTCACTTGCACAAATGGCATGATGCATGCTCACGTTCTTGCGTAGTGACAGCCAAATTGTCACCATTCGGCAACGGGATTACTTTTGGATCTCCTCCTTGTTGGACCCTCGCTACCGCAACAAAATAGGTGACTTTTATACACCCACGGAGAGGGAGGACAAAGTGACCTTCTACAGAGGCATCCTATGTAGTCAGTTGGCCGATGCCTATCGGCGCCATTGTCCATCCTCTCGCGGGTCTGAATCGGGTAGCCCCCTGAGCTCACCTTCCACTGCCATGGCTGCTGGGGAGGGATGGGGTGGCAGGAACAGTACCAGCTCAATCAGCAGCAGTCTGAGTCTACATTCGCTGTTGAGTAGCTTTCTTCACCTGCATAGTGAAGCAACTCATCAGCAGTAGGCACACCTTGAAGATCTGCTGGACTTCCGGGTAGCCAAACTTGATTTGTGGCCAAAACTAGCAGAGTTAGCCCTGGAAAAGATGTCCTGCCCGGCCAGTAGTGTGCCATCAGAGCGGGTGTTTAGTGCGGCAGGGGCCATATTCACCCCAAGGAGAACTCATCTGTCCACAAAAAATGTGGAGAGACTGACTTTTGTGAAGATGAATCAGGCATGGATCAGCCAGGATTTCAACCCACCAATGCCTGATGCATTAGAGTATATTGACTAGAGATGACCGAACTTTTCAAAAATTCGATATGGCCGATTCGCCGAATTTTCCCGAAAAGTTTGTTTTGATCCCAATTTGTTTGCGGCGAATCGATATGAAAAAAGGCTATTTCTAGCATATGGAGTGTGCTGGGGCAGTGAAATAATACTGTTATTCAGAATAGCATGCAGATTACCGGCATCGCTCTTAGAATCACTGCTGCACAGCAGCACAATGACAGAGCCTGTGGTGGCATCAGTGTCAGGAGACCATATAGTGACTGAATGGCATAGCGTGGAGGTGTTGGCAGCATGAGGACTCCATATAGTGGCTGAATGACACAGCGTGGAGGTGTTGGCAGCATGAGGACACCATATAGTGGCTGAATGGCACAGCGTGGAGGTGTTGGTAGCATGAGGACACCATATAGTGGCTGAATGACACAGTGTGGACATGTTGGCAGCAAGAGGAGACAATTTAGTGGCTGAATGGCACAGCGTGGAGTTGGCTGATGCACTAGTACACTACACACCAGGGCTGCACAATCCCCCCTCCCAAATAAACAACACAATATATGAAATTTTTGACAAAGATTTCTCATAGGTAGCACCCGCTATCCAAAAATGAAAAATTTCCAGGCCCCACCTCTGCGGCATCATTGCCTGAAGGACACAGCCTGGAGTTGGCTGATGCACCAGTACACACCCGGGCTTCACAATCCCCTCCAAAAAACAACAACATTTTTGAATTTTTTTAAAGAAATACCTTTGTGTAAGAACAAGCGCATATCTAACAGTTCACAAGACTCTATAATGCAGGATGGTGGACCACCCAAAGACCTTCTTCTCAAAAATAATAAACCACACAATGTTTGAAATTTTTTTACAAAAACTAATTCAATATGTGTGTAAGAGCATCTGTCTCCAAAAGATCACATAAAAAAGGACTTTTTTCGCCCAAAATGATGAAGCAGAGTTAATCCCTGTCCGTCTTTTTATTTATTTTTTTCATTAAAAAATCACACGCAACAAGAGTTCCGTTGTGTAAAGATTAGCATTCTGGAAAATTCTATTTTATTACCGATAAAATTATCAGTAAATTAAAAAAAAAAAAAAACACTATTCAAGAGTGTTTAATTACCCCATACATTACACCAGGAGCAGTAAGGGGTAGGCCTCAGCAGTACTCTAGAGGCTTTAATAACTGTCACGATGCCGGCTGGCAGGTAGTGGATCCTCTGTGCCAGAGAGGGATTGGCGTGGACCGTGCTAGTGGATCGGTTCTAAGTCACTACTGGTTTTCACCAGAGCCCGCCGCAAAGCGGGATGGTCTTGCTGCGGCGGTAGTGACCAGGTCGTATCCACTAGCAACGGCTCAACCTCTCTGGCTGCTGAAGATAGGCGCGGTACAAGGGAGTAGACAGAAGCAAGGTCGGACGTAGCAGAAGGTCGGGGCAGGCAGCAAGGATCGTAGTCAGGGGCAACGGCAGGAGGTCTGGAACACAGGCTAGGAACATACAAGGAAACGCTTTCACTGGCACAATGGCAACAAGATCCGGCGAGGGAGTGCAGGGGAAGTGAGGTGATATAGGGAAGTGCACAGGTGATAACACTAATTGGAACCACTGCGCCAATCAGCGGCGCAGTGGCCCTTTAAATCGCAAAGACCCGGCGCGCGCGCCCTAGGGAGCGGGGCCGCGCGCGCCGGGACAGGACTGACGGGGAGCGAGTCAGGTACGGGAGCCGGGGTGCGCATCGCGAGCGGGCGCTACCCGCATCAAGAATCGCATCCCGGCTGGAGGCGGTATCGCAGCGCCCCGGGTCAGTGGATCCGACCGGAGCGCTGCAGTGAGGAGAGTGTAGCGAGCGCTCCGGGGAGGAGCGGGGACCCGGAGCGCTCGGCGTAACAGTACCCCCCCCCTTGGGTCTCCCCCTCTTCTTAGAGCCTGAGAACCTGAGGAGCAGACTTTTGTCTAGGATATTGTCCTCAGGTTCCCAGGATCTCTCTTCTGGACCACAACCCTCCCAATCCACTAAAAAAAAAGTTTTCCCTCTGACCTTTTTGGATGCCAAAATCTCTTTGACGGAGAAGATGTCCGAGGAGCCGGAAACAGGAGTGGGAGGAACAGATTTGGGAGAGAAACGGTTAAAGATAAGTGGTTTAAGGAGAGAAACGTGAAAGGCATTAGGAATACGAAGAGAAGGAGGAAGAAGAAGTTTGTAAGAGACAGGATTAATCTGGCACAAAATTTTGAAAGGACCAAGATAGCGTGGTCCCAACTTGTAGCTAGGGACACGGAAGCGGACATATTTAGCGGAGAGCCATACCTTGTCTCCAGGGGAAAAAATGGGAGGAGCTCTTCTTTTCTTATCCGCGAATTTCTTCATGCGTGAAGAAGCCTGTAAGAGAGAATTTTGGGTCTCTCTCCATATGATGGAAAGATCACGAGAAATTTCATCCACAGCGGGCAGACCAGAGGGCAAGGGGGTAGGGAGGGGGGGAAGAGGGTGACGGCCGTACACCACGAAAAATGGGGATTTGGAGGAGGATTCAGAGACTCTGAAGTTATACGAGAATTCGGCCCATGGTAGAAGATCTGCCCAGTCATCCTGGCGGGAGGAAACAAAATGTCGTAAACAATCACCCAAGACCTGGTTAATTCTTTCCACTTGTCCATTGGATTGAGGATGATATGCAGAAGAAAAATTCAATTTAATCTTGAGTTGTTTACAGAGAGCCCTCCAGAATTTAGACACGAATTGGACGCCTCTATCCGAGACGATCTGCGTAGGCAACCCGTGAAGACGAAAAATGTGTACAAAAAATTGTTTAGCCAACTGAGGCGCTGAAGGAAGACCAGGAAGAGGGATGAAATGTGCCATTTTGGAGAATCGATCAACGACCACCCAAATAACAGTGTTGCCACGGGATGGGGGTAAGTCAGTAATAAAATCCATACCAATCAGAGACCAAGGCTGTTCAGGGACAGGCAGAGGATGAAGAAAACCAGCGGGCTTCTGGCGAGGAGTCTTATCCCGGGCACAGATAGTGCAGGCTCGCACAAAGTCCACCACATCTGTCTCTAGAGTCGGCCACCAATAGAAGCGAGAGATGAGTTGCACAGATTTCTTGATGCCCGCATGACCTGCGAGATGGGAGGAGTGACCCCATTTGAGGATTCCGAGGCGTTGACGTGGAGAAACAAAGGTCTTTCCTGGAGGAGTTTGCCTGATGGAGGCTGGAGAAGTGGAAATCAGGCAGTCAGGAGGAATGATGTGTTGAGGAGAGAGTTCAACTTCAGAGGCATCTGAGGAACGAGAGAGAGCATCGGCCCTAATGTTCTTATCGGCAGGCCGAAAGTGAATTTCAAAATTAAATCGGGCAAAGAACAGAGACCACCTGGCCTGGCGAGGATTCAGCCGTTGGGCAGACTGGAGGTAGGAAAGGTTTTTGTGATCGGTGTAAATAATAACTGGAAATCTTGATCCCTCCAGCAGATGCCTCCATTCCTCAAGTGCTTATTTAATGGCTAGAAGCTCTCGATCCCCGATGGAGTAGTTCCTCTCCGCCGGAGAGAAGGTCCTAGAAAAAAAACCACAAGTAACAGCATGCCCGGAAGGATTTTTTTGTAGAAGGACAGCTCCAGCTCCCACTGAGGAGGCATCAACCTCCAATAGGAAGGGTTTAGATGGGTCAGGTCTGGAGAGCACGGGAGCCGAAGAAAAGGCAGACTTGAGCCGTTTAAAGGCGACTTCCGCTTGAGGAGGCCAAGACTTGGGATCGGCATTTTTTTTGGTTAAAGCCACAATAGGAGCCACAACGGTAGAAAAATGTGGAATAAATTGCCTGTAATAATTGGCGAACCCCAAAAAACGTTGGATGGCACGGAGTCCGGAGGGGCGTGGCCAATCTTTGACGGCAGAGAGTTTGTCTGGATCCATTTGTAGTCCCTGGCCAGAGACCAAGTATCCTAGGAAAGGAAGAGATTGGCATTCAAACAGACATTTCTCTATTTTGGCATAGAGTTGATTGTCACGAAGTCTCTGAAGAACCATACGGACATGCTGGCGGTGTTCTTCTAGATTGGCAGAAAAAATCAGGATATCGTCCAGATATACAACAACACAGGAGTACAGGAGATCACGAAAAATTTCATTAACAAAGTCTTGGAAGACGGCAGGGGCGTTGCACAGGCCAAAGGGCATGACCAGATACTCAAAGTGTCCATCTCTGGTGTTAAATGCCGTTTTCCATTCATCCCCCTCTCTGATGCGGATGAGATTATAAGCACCTCTTAAGTCCAGTTTGGTAAAGATATGGGCACCTTGGAGGCGATCAAAGAGTTCAGAGATGAGGGGTAGGGGGTAGCGGTTCTTAACCGTGATTTTATTAAGACCGCGGTAGTCAATGCAAGGACGTAGGGAGCCATCTTTTTTGGGCACAAAGAAAAATCCGGCTCCGGCAGGAGAGGAGGATTTACGGATAAAGCCCTTTTTTAAATTTTCCTGGACGTATTCAGACATGGCAAGAGTCTCTGGGACGGACAGAGGATAGATTCTGCCGCGGGGTGGAGTAGTGCCCGGGAGGAGGTCGATAGGACAATCATAAGGCCTGTGAGGAGGTAGAGTCTCAGCTTGTTTTTTGCAAAAAACATCCGCAAAGTCCATATAGGCCTTAGGGAGACCGGTTACAGGAGGAACCACAGAGTCACGGCAAGGGTTACTGGGAACCGGTTTTAGGCAGTCCTTGGAACAAGAGGGCCCCCAACTCTTGATCTCTCCAGAGGACCAATCCAGGGTTGGGGAATGAAGTTGAAGCCAGGGAAGTCCAAGGAGAATTTCAGAAGTGCAATTGGGGAGGACCAAAAGTTCAATCCTCTCGTGATGAGATCCGATGCACATTAGTAGGGGCTCCGTGCGGAAACGTATGGTACAGTCCAATCTTTCATTGTTTACACAATTGATGTAGAGGGGTCTGGCGAGACTGGTCACTGGGATGTTGAACCTGTTGACGAGAGAGGCCAAAATAAAATTTCCTGCAGATCCGGAGTCCAAGAAGGCCACAGTAGAGAAGGAGAAGGCAGAGGCAGATATCCGCACAGGCACAGTAAGACGTGGAGAAGCAGAGTAGACATCAAGGACTGTCTCACCTTTGTGCGGAGTCAGCGTACGTCTTTCCAGGCGGGGAGGACGGATAGGACAATCCTTCAGGAAGTGTTCGGTACTAGCACAGTACAGGCAGAGATTCTCCATGCGGCGTCGTGTCCTCTCTTGAGGTGTCAGGCGAGACCGGTCGACCTGCATAGCCTCCACGGCGGGAGGCACAGGAACAGATTGCAGGGGACCAGAGGAGAGAGGAGCCGGGGAGAAGAAACGCCTCGTGCGAACAGAGTCCATATCCTGGCGGAGCTCCTGACGCCTTTCGGAAAAACGCATGTCAATGCGAGTGGCTAGGTGAATGAGTTCATGTAGATTAGCAGGGATTTCTCGTGCGGCCAGAACATCTTTAATGTTGCTGGATAGGCCTTTTTTAAAGGTCGCGCAGAGGGCCTCATTATTCCAGGATAATTCTGAAGCAAGAGTACGGAATTGTACGGCATACTCGCCAACGGAAGAATTACCCTGGACCAGGTTCAACAGGGCAGTCTCAGCAGAAGAGGCTCGGGCAGGTTCCTCAAAGACACTTCGAATTTCCGAGAAGAAGGAGTGTACAGAGGCAGTGACGGGGTCATTGCGGTCCCAGAGCGGTGTGGCCCAAGACAGGGCTTTTCCAGACAAAAGGCTGACTACGAAAGCCACCTTAGACCTTTCAGTGGGGAACTGGTCCGACATCATCTCCAAGTGCAATGAACATTGGGAAAGAAAGCCACGGCAAAATTTAGAGTCCCCATCAAATTTATCCGGCAAGGATAGTCGTAGTCCAGAAGCGGCCACTCGCTGCGGAGGAGGTGCAGGAGCTGGCGGAGGAGATGATTGCTGAAGCTGTGGTAGTAACTGCTGTAGCATAACGGTCAGTTGAGACAGCTGTTGGCCTTGTTGCGCTATCTGTTGTGACTGCTGGGCGACCACCGTGGTGAGGTCAGCGACAACTGGCAGAGGAACTTCAGCGGGATCCATGGCCGGATCTACTGTCACGATGCCGGCTGGCAGGTAGTGGATCCTCTGTGCCAGAGAGGGATTGGCGTGGACCGTGCTAGTGGATCGGTTCTAAGTCACTACTGGTTTTCACCAGAGCCCGCCGCAAAGCGGGATGGTCTTGCTGCGGCGGTAGTGACCAGGTCGTATCCACTAGCAACGGCTCAACCTCTCTGGCTGCTGAAGATAGGCGCGGTACAAGGGAGTAGACAGAAGCAAGGTCGGACGTAGCAGAAGGTCGGGGCAGGCAGCAAGGATCGTAGTCAGGGGCAACGGCAGGAGGTCTGGAACACAGGCTAGGAACATACAAGGAAACGCTTTCACTGGCACAATGGCAACAAGATCCGGCGAGGGAGTGCAGGGGAAGTGAGGTGATATAGGGAAGTGCACAGGTGATAACACTAATTGGAACCACTGCGCCAATCAGCGGCGCAGTGGCCCTTTAAATCGCAAAGACCCGGCGCGCGCGCGCCCTAGGGAGCGGGGCCGCGCGCGCCGGGACAGGACTGACGGGGAGCGAGTCAGGTACGGGAGCCGGGGTGCGCATCGCGAGCGGGCGCTACCCGCATCGCGAATCGCATCCCGGCTGGAGGCGGTATCGCAGCGCCCCGGGTCAGTGGATCCGACCGGAGCGCTGCAGTGAGGAGAGTGTAGCGAGCGCTCCGGGGAGGAGCGGGGACCCGGAGCGCTCGGCGTAACAATAACCCCCTACCTTTGCACGATCAATTGCGAGATCGAGCAATCCCAGGTGTGTTATGCCCTCAGATTTCCGGGGCCGCAGCCGCGCTCCACTGAACGGATTAGCGTATCTCTATCTTTCAAGGACAGGTGCGTGTTGCACGCTGAAACCAGTTCGTGATAGGGATCTGGGATTGCAATTATTTAACCTTAAAACGAGGAATTACCAGTAAGTGAGGGTCATAAGCTGGCGTTGATTAAGTCCCTGCCCTTTGTACAGCCCGCCCGTCGCTATAAGCGATTGGATTAGTTAGTGAGTTGGTTAGTGAGGTCCTCGGATCGGCCCAGGCGGGGTAGGAGAAGGCCCTGGCAGAGCGCCGAGAATTTAACGATAATTGTTGAAATTTGCATTAAGCATGTATTTAGCTACTGCTAAACATCCAAAAATTTAAGGCCCAAGGCCAGAGGCACCAGGGAGGCAAGTAGTTCCTGAAAGACACAGAATGAGTCTGGAGAATGCATTTGCAGTACCCAAGAGGGTTTCATAACCCCTTACATTTAGAGATCAATGTTGACATTTGCATTAAGCATGTATTTAGCTACTGCTAAACTTCAAAAAATTATAGGCCCAAGGCCAGAAGCATCAGTTTTCCCCATATTAGGAGCATAGTTGTCCCCCAGATTAGGCAGCATAGATGTCACCCAGATTAGGCAGCATACATGTCCCCCAGATTAGGAGCATAGTTGTCCCCCAGATAAGGAGCATAGTTGTCCCCCAGATTAGGCAGCATAGATGTCCCCCAGATTAGGAGCATACTTGTCCCCCAGAGTAGGCAGCATAGATGTCCCCCCGATTAGGAGCATACTTGTCCCCAAGATTAGGCAGCATAGATGTCCACCAGATTTGGAGCTTAGTTGTCCCCCAGATTAGGAGCATAGTTGTCCCCCAGATAAGGAGCATAGTTGTCCCCCAGATTAGGCAGCATAGATGTCACCCAGATTAGGCAGCATAGATGTCCCCCAGATTAGGAGCATACTTCTCCCCCAGATTAGGCAGCACAGTTGTCCCCCAGATTAGGAGCATACTTGTCCCCCAGATTAGGCAGCATAGATGTCCACCAGATTAGGAGCTTAGTTGTTCCCCAGATTAGGAGCATAGTTGTCCCCCAGATAAGGAGCATAGTTGTCCCCCAGATTAGGCAGCATAGATGTCCCCCAGATTAGGCAGCATAGATGTCCCCCAGATTAGGAGCACAGTTGTCCCCCAGATTAGGCAGCATAGTTGTCCCCCAATCAGCGTGGGCCGGTCAGAGCCAATCAAAGGGCCGTATGTGGCAAGTGGGCCATACGATGCCCAGGTCTGCCCCAGAGGGTTTCATAACCAACTACAATAGAGAAAATTTTGTTGTAGGAGAATGGTCAATCTACTCAGACCCATCTGTCATTGGTGGCTGGAAATCCTGGCTGATCCATCCCTGATTCATCTTGACAAACGTCAGTCTCTCCACATTTTTAGTGGACAGACGAGTTTGCCTTGGGGTGACTATGGCCCCGGCCGCACTAAACACCCGCTCTGATGGCACACTACTGGCCGGGCAGGACAGCTTTTCCAGGGCAAACTCCGCTAGTTGCGGCCATAAATCGAGTTTGGCTGCCCAGAAGTCCAGCGGATCTTCAACGGTTGTTGGCAGGGTCATTTCGAGGTAAGCCACCACCTGTTGGTTCAGGTCCTGCTCCATGTCCACCTGCTGCTGATGAGTAGCTTCACTATGCGGCTGAAGGAAGCTACTCATCAGCGACTGTAGACTCAGGCTGCTGCTGATTGAGCCGGTACTGCTCCTGCCAACCCTCCCCAGCAGCCGTGGCAGTGGAAGGTGAGCACAGAGGGCCCCCCAAGTCAGACCTGCGAGTGGATGGACCATTTGGCCGATAGGCATCGGCAAACCGACTACGTAGAAGCTCCCTGAAGTAGGTCAGTTTGTCCTCCCTCTCAGTGGGTGTAAAAAAAAAGCCCCCATTCTGGGCTGGTAGCGAGGGTCTAATAAGGTGGAGATCCAGAAGTCATCGCGCTGACGAATTTTGACAATTCGGGGGTCACTACGCAAGCAACTCAGCATGTATCGTGCCATTTGTGACAGTGACTCGCTGGGACTACCTGCCTCCATCTCCACTGCATACTGCCACAGTGTCGCTGGGTCCTCTGTCTCGTCTCCCTCATAATAACCCTCCAGCTCCTCTGGCTGCTCCTGCTCCTCCTCTCCTGTCCAATGATCAGAAACACCGGCCATCTCATTCACCGTAAACTGTGCTCCGCTCTGCCCCTCATCATCCTCTTCCAGTTCATCCCCCACAGGACTCATGTAGCCTTCAGATGTAGGCGCAACGTCTCCATTGCCGTGACCAGCCATGTTTTCAATCATTTTTGGAGTAAATGTAGGAGTGGAATTACGTCGTTCATGGCGTAATTTGAGCGACTAACAAAAAATGTGGCTTCCTCAAAGGGCCTCAGCAAACGGCAGGTGTCACGTATGAGCTGCCACTCATTCACATTGAAGTTACACAGGGGAGTACTCCTATCTGCTTGTATCATCAAAAAATCTGTGATGGCTTTTCTTTGTTCGTATAGTCTGTCCAACATATGGAGGGTGGAATTCCAACGTGTGGCAACGTCACAAATGAGACTATGTTGTGGGATACTGTTCTTACGCTGCAGCTCAAGCAAAGTGTGGTTGGCGGTGTACGAGTGGCTGAAGTGCATGCACAGTTTCCTTGCCATTGTCAGGACGTCTTTCAAATGGGGTGAAGACTTGATGAACTTCTTGACAACCAGATTCAACACTTGTGCCATGCAGGGCGAATGGTTCACACTTCCTTGTCGCAGCGCAGCCACAATGTTCTTCCCATTGTCGGTCACCATGGTTCCCATTTCCAGATTTGGTGGAGTAAGCCATACTAGGATTTCTTCCATAATGAACTTCAGCAGTTCCTCCCCTGTGTGACTCCGTTCGCCAAGGCAAACCATGTGAAGGACGGCATGACACCGCTGTGCCCTACACACGTGGTACGATGAAGGGCCACCGAGATTTGAACGTGCAGTGGAGGCCGAGGACACGGGGAGGAGGATGAGGAGGCGCACACTGTAAAAGGACCAACTGCCTGGGAGCGAGAGCGTGGAGAAGGAAGCGGTGTGACCTGTCCAAGTTGCTGTTGTGGCTGTGCAGGAACAACATTTACCCAGTGGGCCGTAAAAGACATGTATTGTCCCTGCCCGTAGTTACAGCTGCACACATCGGCGCTGCCGTGCACTTTTGAACACACCGACAGGCTCAAGGACTGGCCCACCTTCTCTTGTACAAACTTATGCCGGGCTGGTACTGCCTTCTTCGCAAAGAAATGACGGCTTGAGACTCTCCACCTCGGCTCAGCACAAGCCATCAATTCCCTGAAAGCTGCAGAGTCCACCAGTTGGAAAGGGAGGGACTGCAACACCAGCAACTTGGACAGGAGCACATTCAACTTCTGCGCCGTTGGATGAGTGGGCGCATACTGTTGTTTCTTGGACATGGCTACGCCGATCGATTGTTGGCGGAATGACTGACTACGAGCGGAAGAAGCTGGAGCGCAAGAAGGAGGGTTTGACACAATGCTCCCTTTGGCTGAGGTTGTGGAGCCTTGGCTGGATGACGGAGGGAGCGGATGGCCACTGGTTGATGCGGCAGGCTGGACCACTACATTTGAGCCACGGTTATCCCAGGCTGCTTTATGGGCGCGAATCATGTGTTGACGCAGGGCCGTGGTGCCGAGATTGGGACCCTGGCCACGCTTCACTTTCTGCCGACAGATTTTGCATGTGACAACGCTAAGGTCCTCCGGATTCTTTATGAAGAACAACCACACCGCAGAGTAGCTGATTTTCCCACCCGCAGTCCGCACTATTTCACTGCTATCGGCGCCATCTCCAGAAACCCCTGTTCCACTACCTCCCTGAATGGTAGCTTGCTGCAAAGCAGGTGGTCTCCCCCTGGCACGTTTGGCTCCTGAATTTCCCCTACTTCCACCACCACGCTGATTGCCAACCGTGCTACCGCCTTGCTGCCTCATAGACAAAGAGCAAATCTCTTCTCCTGATGATGATGAAGCCCCGGCTTCTGCACCTGGCTCCCAATTGCGATCGGCTTCATCATCATCAAAAGATGTGTGCACGTCACTGATGTCCTCCTCGTGTTCCACAACATTGTCTGCCTCAGGACCCTGAACAATTGAAACACCGCCTCCCACGTCACTCTTCGCATCACTACTTGCCCGCCTTGTGGAGCAAGCGACGCATGTCTCCTCACATTCTTGGCTGCCCATTAGCTGCTGACTGTCCTCTATTGGATCGTCCTCAGTAAATAGTGGAGCTGAACCCAAAGCATGAGATACTTCTTTGGGAGAGGGAACAGCATAGGACAAAGGCAATGGGATTACAGGGACTGCTCCCGGGCCATGCCAACTGAGGGTTGTGTCTGAGGAACCCACCGACTCTTGACTGGTGTTGTCACATGTCGCTTGTGATGATGGGGATGAGTGTGCAAACCAATTGACGAGGAGAGATGGGTCGATGACAGGACTGCTGGGTGTTAACGGGAGCTCAGACCTATTGCTGCGACTCCTGCTGCCACTCGCCCCAAGTCTGCTGCCAACTCTGCCTGAGGTATGTAGGCCTC